>NC_068982.1:31705459-31706533 GCF_001194135.2 Octopus bimaculoides
ATATATATATATATATATACGTTTGTGTGTATGTGTGTGAGAAAGAGAGTGTGCGTGTCTGTGTTTGTATACAATAAATACATAGTGACATTTGCAAATCGATATTCATGTACACAAATAGCACATTGCGTATGTATTTCTTTTCTTCTATACTTTTACTTGTTTCAGCCATTTGACTGCAGCCATGGAGCACCGACTTTAGTAAACCAAAGAGAAAAGAAAGAAACTCAGTACTGCTTTCGTTTGACGTTTCATATACAATAATAAAATGTACATACATAGAAAATGACTTTAAAGAGAGTGATTATGAATGAATTTTGAAAGTAATACACAGATCATAACATGATCGAACTAAATACTCTCAGGAATTGAATCAACTGCAATACCACTTCTGCAAGATCAATAAAGAGTACTAAGAGAAGGTAATCTAATGATTTAAGCTCGCTGTTGCACTATAAAATGTTACAAGAACTGAAACTGTAAAAACCAAGCGGGTATCTCTCATGGATGCTCATCAAAGTATAATGCTGCTTATTTAATAATGATCAAGAAAACGGATAAGTGATTATCGTCTATTTCTTTTGTTATAATAAAACATTTAGTTGTTATTCCCATTAATAGCTGCCATTTTGAACCAACACAGACATTATAACAGAAGTATATTCCTAAATGACAAAATGATAATCCAAATAAGCTTGCTGATTTATTGTAAATAGTGAGATATGCAACCAGTTTCATTTCTTCAAGCACAAAATATATATGAAAAAATTTCAGGTTATTGGCAAAGTGTGTTGGCATAAATGTGTAAATAGGGAAGGATACAAGGAAGGGAGGTGGTAGCAAAAGAGATTTTATGACGCGTTGTAATCACAAGAGACTTCCTCGAAATTAGCAAAAGAAAGCAATCATCAAAGGAATGTGTGCACAGAAAAATAAAAGAACTTCTTTGCAAAAATTAACTTCAAAGGTGTTTGCCGAAAACAGTATACACATGTACAAGCATACATGTATATGCACATACATACATGCGTGCATGCGTACGTATATATGTATATATATATATATATATATATA
>NC_068982.1:31706935-31708017 GCF_001194135.2 Octopus bimaculoides
AAGTTAACTTCGGCAGAATTTGAACCCGGGAAGTGCAGTGTCGCTCCCCAAAATAATTGTGGAGAGGATGGAAAAGAAAACGATCACCTATAAGGTGTACTCGTTCAAAGGAAAAAAGGCAGAACAGGTGGAGGCAGAATTGGAAAAGGCGCTGAAGGAACGAACATAACCAAAGGAAGAGGATATGGGATAATGGTCGTCCAATTTAGGACAGTAGAGGAGGCGAGGAAGACGGCGAGTGTGGCGGTGAAAACAGAAGTAGTGCTTCTGCCCACATATCTTGGAAGAAAGACTTCCAAGGTGAGGGTAGAAGGAATTCCACCGGATATAGAAGTGGCTTGGATAGCGGCAGCTGTCCTTGTTGGAAGCGAGGAGGAGGTGGCTGTCCTTCAAGCCACAGAAACGGAAGAAGGACGGTGGAAAGGAAGGAAACTTAAACTCATTATTCAGGAGGAGGAGGGTCAACTGGAAAACTTGGCAGAGACGGTGACGTTGGGGGAAATCGTGGTGAGGTTGTGGGTAGAGGACAGAGTGCCACGTTGTTTAAGATGTGGCCAAAAGGGCCACATTAGAGTATACTGCCCTCTATAAAGGACCATGGCTGAGGAAACAGTTGTGGAGACGGAAGAGAAAAGATAGGAAGAAAAGTCAGACGGAGGAAAGGAGGAATAGGGGGAAGAATGGAAAGTTACAGAGAGCAGAGGGAGAAAGAGAAAAAAAGAAAAAAATCATTGAGTATGATGTGGTACCCCAGTCTAATTCCATCTCACTTAATACCACTCAGACCCACCCTCCCCATACAGACACCAAACTCACCCATCCCATTTCGCCATAGGGGAAAAGGAAAAAGAAAGGACACCACAAAATTTAGAAGACCCCCCACCACCACCCGGTGAAAAAGGTTACGAATGCATGGCGGGGAGAATGATGTCACTAAGTGATGGAGAAAGGAGTAAAAGGATTAGACTGAAGGGGGAAAAGGACTTAGGACCCAAAGGCGGCGAGTGGTGTTACTCAGTGCGGGGTAAGTAACACACTATTCTTAATATATATATATATATATATTATTTATATTATTATAT
>NC_068982.1:31708449-31712406 GCF_001194135.2 Octopus bimaculoides
TATATATATATATATATATATGCATAACTGTAAATTTACCTATAGGACACACCTTTCTCGCATTTCTGTTTACGCTGTGTAATATTTAAATATCTAAATTACTGACGAATTACTAACATACTGAATGATATTTGCTCCACGTTCTACTTATACGAATACCTACTTTTTAAAATGTAAGTAACGCTTTCGGCGTTTCATATGGCTTAGCTACAAATAAAATATACTTGTCTCCTATATTTATGAAATATCAACAAAAATTATTAATTAATATGCTTACTAACACTAGGATATTTAATCTGAATAAACTCTGGTCCTTTGATATTTAGTTATGGCTGCTGGCTCAACTGTTTTCTATGTTTAAGATCAGTGTTTCGAATAAAGTCGATTCTGTCAGTTTAAATTAATATTTATATTTATACGCTTAACTTCAAATGTTTAACTTCAAATCATTTCTCCAGTTATAATATACATGAATTTTCACATATGTTTCAGTGTTTATTTTCTTAAGGTACAGTATTCGTGTGTGTGTGCTTGCGGTGTGTGTGTGTGTGTGTGTGTGTGTGTGTGTGTGTGTGTGTGTGCGAGCGTCTGTGTATGTTTTTGTGCGTGTGTCTTAACACTTTATCTAGAGATTGAACCCAAAAAGTTATGTCTCTATTTTCAAACTGTTAGAATATGTCAGTTACAACTGCTGGTATAAGTGGATCAGTTTTTCAGTGACAGGTGGCTTTAACTTTTGTCGAATTAGGAGCTACATCATGCTGTGTCAGTTATTTATTGATCTACATGACCTAATGTGAACGTATAATCACTACATTTAGCATTACGTGAAAAAATGAACAAAGATTGATCTTTAAGAGCAACTCGTTTCTCTGAAATTTAGTTTTCAATTGCGAACTGGAACCTTAATTCAGATACGTTTTTCAGCTATATCAATGATACAAGTATTACCAGACCTTAAAATAGGGATGCGCTTCAACTGGAGAAAATCCTAAATTTAGACACCCATCCAAGATAGACAACTGTGATTGTATGCTAATAACTGTAAAACGTGTCACCTAACTGTCTCACAAGTTTTGAAAGAAGCAAGTATCTGCCAAAGATCGTATCATGACTTTAAAACGAAAATAGAAGATACATCATTTTGCAGTAAAATTTGTGGTGATTTTGCTGGCAGATGAAGAAAGAGAGTCGAGTCAGAGTTAGTCAGACAGGGTTTCGTTTTTCAGATGACAACTTACGGAAAATTAGCTAGTGACGAAATATGTGTATACTGCAAAGATGTCGAAACCAAAAAGTAGGCATCAGTGCAGTGTGCATATTCACCGGGACAAAATCGTACACCAGAATTTCAAACATGAGAAATCAATATTGGCCATCTTCTTTTGTTAGAAATGTGATATTGTTCTACGGAGCTAGTCAGTCAATAAAGAGTTATATGTTAACACTTGAGAGCTTTAACAGAAATATTTCGCAGGAAAATGTACCTGGCAAGAGCAAACAAATCCTAGATGTTTCACTACGATGACGCATCTTCTCACACATCGTTATCTATCCTTTGTTATTTTGGCAAAGTACGAAGCGGTCTTTCACTACAGCCATGATTCTTTCTGGATTGTGACATTGTGGGCTACTTTGTGCCCAGAATTAAATATACACCCCGTAATGTTATTCATTATTGATGATTAAAGAGGTCGAAAGGACTTTCCCATGCGAATTATGCATGGGAAGAAAATTGGAAGAAGCGCATTCATAGTAATAAATGGTATATTAAAGGAAATATGTCTGAATAATTTCAAATAACTACTAAATCCGTTGCAATGTTGAGTATAGGTTAGTTTATCGAACTGTGAAGAACGTTATTTTTCACGTAAAACTGTATTTATATGCTTAAATTGTAGCAGTAACTAAAGAACTGGCAATTGATATAAAGAGTAAAATATACAGGATTTGCACTGGAAGCATGATGTATTTGGTGAAAAGTAACCTGTTGATACAGACTATGATGAATTAATGAGGAAGAGCTTGAGATCAGAAGCCCACACCTACGAATAATGGAAAACATTGATAATAGATTATTGTCTGGGACACCAATAAAAGCTTTGCTGTTTTTGATTGTGAACACGTACCAACTGATGGCTTGTATGTGTTTAAGAGAACAGACCCAATAGAGGTATCAATTCAGAAACAATACACTAATAAACTATGACGAAGGGAAGGAAGTTAAGATAAAAATAAACTGTTGAATTTATTATTGATTCTTTGACATTTGAGTATCTTGAAGTACAAGAAGCCGACAAACAAACAGAAAGGGGCAGCGCAAATCTATTTGTTGTAGTAGTAGCTCTCTGAGAACTTTTCATATAGACAGTTGCGACACAATTAATATTGCCTTTTCTACACAATTAATATTGCCTTAATGGAGAACTATAAGAGAGAATTGAACAGTGACCATAAAACCTACATTCCATACGAGGTGTTATCTTCGAATATACTAACCAATAAGCCTCTTTTAAAAAATAGAAGAGTGCCATTCCATGTGAAATTCTCTGGTGTTTCTATAGGATAATCCCCTGTGGACGAAATTGCCTTTCTTTGGTTTAGATGACCACATACATTTTCACACTAAACAACAGCATTTATGTTGGACAAAATCAACAAATATGAGAGGGCAAATGTTTTTTTTTGCGTACACTTTTGAACGTTGTAAATTAAAAGCAAAGTTTGAGGGCTACGTAGAATTTTGTGCGGAATTAAAACTGGAATTTTGCGTCAGATATTTAGAGTTAGCATGTGACTCCTGATTTCTAAAATTCAAAATAGAATAACGAATTTAATAAAAATTTCAATGGAATGTTTCTCCATTGCAAAAATTTAAATTTAAATCCATATAACATGTATATATTGCTTGTATTTATTCCTTACACCTTACATAGTTAAAATAGAATGTAAACTTCACAATATTTCAACATGAGAATGGGAACTACTCAGGTAAATATTATAAAACAATTACTCCACTCTACAGCATATGTGTCGACATCACATGAGAGATGTGAATATAAATAGAAGAAAAGAAAAATACTGACTTTGAGGATGGAAGACATATTTTAGATTTGTTGCGAGAGAATACGATTTTGTTCGAATATAAGTAGCAATAATTTTAAAAAACTCTAAAGTCGAAGAAATCAAAAGAATATTTTATGTAGTGCATTAACACAACAGTAAATCCAACGCTAATGTTTTGTTGATGAAATGGATCATATTTAATCCTAGTATATCCTAAAAATCAAAGCTCAAACCGACAGTGATTTCGAGTTGTTTTAGGTACACTAATATATTTTCCTTTTCATTTTTTATCTTTATTCATGTTAAACACTATATATAATCACCTGTCAAAACATTTGGTCCCATGCAAGCAGTTAGGCCTGCCTGAAAGGCTTCCGTAGGCGAGGCTCTATATCTTTTAAGGATGTACATCGTATTGTATGCATAAACACACGTGCTTATGCGAAGAAATATATGCAGGGCTTATTAGTTCAATACGCAAATATAAAAATAACATGAATATTGAAAACTTAGAAGTATTTGTACAAATGTATCAAATGTATGTATGTATTCTGCAACTATTTAGATTAAGGCTCCCCAAATATATATGCCAGATATCCATTATACATACATACATACATACATACATACATATATATATATATATATATATATATATATAAGGTATCTCTCTGAATATATTCATACACCTCGCTCACATGTGAGTATGTAAGACATATCTCAAAATATATACACAAACATACACACAGACATACACCACATATACATAGATGGAGAGAGATTTGTGTTTTTGTGTGTATACATACATTATATATATATATAAATATAAATATATGTATATATGTATGTATACATACATGTATACACACATATATGAATGTATACACCCAT
>NC_068982.1:31714562-31719728 GCF_001194135.2 Octopus bimaculoides
TGTGTGTGTGTGTGTGTGTGTGTGTGTGTGTGTGTGTCTGTGAACATATGTGCGTGTGTGTCTATGTCGAGTAGGTGACGTTACTGAACTCTAACAATTTTTTGTACAAATACAAATATAATAATTCTATTGGAATATTAAGTATGAATTCATGATTACTATGTCTGTGTCGCATACATTCAGTTTTGTGAATATTTAATAAGAAGTGGAAAGAATTATTTAAAAGTGTTATCTTGTTCTCAGTACTGGTAGCTTAATTTCACCGATATTACTTTTCAAGGAGCAACTGAATGACAATGTTGGTGTATGTACTTTGTATAATAACCAAACCTCGTTACAATTAATGAAACATTATAAGAGGAGTTACCTGCCGGTAGAAAAGCTTTGAGAGGATAATTAAAATGCTGTAATTCGTACAAATTGATTTTCCAATACAGAGTTACCATATTTTTATTGTGCAGAAATATCAATTGTGCAGAAATGGCAGATGAATTAAAAATTAAAGAACAGTTCAACCGAATAACATATTATTTGGGGAATTACGAGGAAGGACTGTAAAAATATTAGTACCTGATTCAAGGACAAATGATATAGGAATTCATTTTCAGTCAAACTTATTCCGTTTACTCTGTCGTTATTACATTGTATCAATGTGGTGTATTGACAGTTTGGTTATAGTGATTATCTTCATGTCTTGCAATATATCTTCTGTCTCTTTAGCAGTCGATATAATAAAATACATTCCAAGTTCTGGGAACGATTTAATATATTAATCCCTAGCAACAAATTTGTTGGCATTTACTGGTATTACAAATAATTATTACGACGCAATTCTGTCACTCTCCACTGTCCTGTAGTGGGGGAGTTTAGCTCAATTAGTCAGAGCATCGTGACGCGTAATCACGGAGAAATGAATTCGAGTAAACAGCTAACCACCTACATTTTTTTCTGCAAAATAGGGGTAGTTTATCCTGTTCATGTTATATTATTAGCATTATCCTGCGATTGAGAATTTAAAAATCCCTTCTTTAACTTTCTAAGACATCTCAACGCTTCTAAAAGCAAACTTCGTTTGTTTGTTTACGTTTGTCGTAATTTGAATTTAACGTATGAATTTAACATATGAAAGCGAGATTTCTATACATCTTAAATCTGCAGAAGAATCCGTAGTGGGAAGTTTAGCTCAATCGGTCAGAGCATCGTGACGCATTATCACGGTGATGTGAGTTCGAGTCCACAACTAACCACCTACAGTTTTTTCTGCAAAATAGGGGTATTTTATCCTGTTCAGGCTATATTATTAGCATTATCCTACGATTGAGAATTTAAAAATCACTTCTTTAAGTTTATTCATGTTTTTTTATGTGAAAAGCCCACAAGAAAATGAAGGAAACACGGTCGGAATATAGTTTGTCTATACGCTTGCTCAATCAGAAAAAACGTGACTTAGGTAAGCATCGTTACTGTGTCCACCTCTACAACGAAACAGGTATTACATATTCATAGGATCTAGCTTTATGTAGCTTACTAAAGGATTTCAAAGTAGTTCCGGAATATTTTAATTCCATTTTGTAAAACCTAAAATATTTTCACGCCTGTAATTCGACCTCACTTGTTTTTAGAGTAAATATAAATGTTCATCATATTTAGAAAGCATTGAACCTATATCTTTATTATTTAATAGGATGTGCTCTCGACATTTCAGACATCTATTAAAATCGCCTGGTTTATCAAGTATGAGGTGTGCTTTTCATATTCATTGTGTGTGAAGGCATTTGCTAGTTCTTCTATCGATGTTATTATCGTTCTTGTTTTGCTATGATCAATACTGATCGATTACACCTATTAATTAAAACCGTTGCAGCCGTGGATATTGGTTTGTATATCAGACAGTATACACCTTTAGCTAAAATGGTGATGTGAAAAACGTAGGAGATTTTGTTGCTATTTTTGCATATCAGTGGATCACGTAGATATCGTTTTTTTTTTTGTCATTATCTCTATACGTATAGTATTCAGGTGATAATCTCACACTTATTCACAAATACTTCTTTAAACACTTGTCAATAGAAACATGCATTATATTCGTGCTTCAGTGACAAAAGAGGAAAACGCACATGCAGTCCTAGAGGTAGAAGTGACTTACTGAGATTAAAGAGAAAAAAGAACAACCACGAAATCTTAAGTTTTATAAAATATTTATAAGTAAAATAGAACAAAAATATTCTAAAATAATTCTAAAAATCTGCTAAAGTAAACTTTAAATTCATAAACATTTCAAAAGATAAAGAAATTATAGTTGGTAGTTTGACTTATTGAAATAGGACGACATGATTAGAAATAATAGAAAAATCAATATAGGCAATCATTTACAATGCTATAAATGAGAGCTACTTACTGATTGATTTAATTCCTTTTGTAAACTGAAAATGATTTGAACTTTGTTTTTAGTTTTGTATTCATTCTTATTTCTTAAGGCATTATTATCGTTACATTGCGTCTTGATATTGAGATTTAAATAACAATTAAAAACATTCAAGATCTAGAAATATGCAAAAAAAATAAAGCATATGAATATAAGTAATAAAATAGTAGGAAAATGTCTATATGTCAGCCAAAGGCACAAGCAAAAGCGACATGAGAAACAAAAAAAGTAAAATTTATATCTTATAAAAATATTGAAGGTGATGAATATTAACGTCTGCTTTTGTTTTTGTATTGTGATCAGATTTTAATAAGATAAAATACAAAATTTCACTTGTGATATCTGCTTTTATGCTTATATGTTATTTGCTTTCCATTTCACAAAGACAATTAAACAACATGTCGAGGTGCCAAGGAGGTATTGAGCTTCATATTCATATGTCATGAGTTCAAGTATACTACAGATATTGTATTGTCTTTTAAATAAGAATGTTTGTTAACAAATTTATAATTGATACCACATCGTAAAATATGATTATTAGCTATTTTGAATAAGCAAATATGAATACATTGAGAATGTTTAGTTTTTGAATGCTTTTCAGTTAGAATACTTTTGTCGCATACACATGAACACCCGTGCGTGTGTGGTGTGGGGGTCTCACACAGTTCGGGCACAGAAACTTTGTACTGGGAAATTAGGAAAACTAGATGAGTTCTAGAGATGCTTTATAAGCTAATGACCCACAGATTTCTTAATCCAGTTTAAAACAGAAAAATTCAGTAATAGAGATGGTGAGGTAACCCCTAGTAGAACGACAAGATGGAGGATGTGAAACTGTAGTGACAAGTCAGACAATTGTGGTTTTCTGACTTGTCACGTGTTGCGACCTGAAATATTTCATATTTTACCCATTAGAAATGTTATCAATGATATATATACTTATAAAATTATAGATGTCGTATTCAGAAGCTAGCTATTATTCAACTGCATTTTCAACTGGAGTCAGAGGAGAAATACCTGGAGATTATTGTAGAAAAATATTGGAGCAAAAGACTCGCATTGTAATAATGCAGGAAAAGAACAAATGCCCTATGGCTAAGTGAAGGGAGCGCACAATTAATTCACCGGAGTCGACTTCAATTCGCTTAACCTTCATGAAAATGGATATTATTTAATGAAATTGTCTACATGTATACCTCGGACTATGTAGATTCCGAGCATATAGGAATTTTGGAAAACAATTGGCGGTTATAAGTGTATATATGTACGTATGGGTATATATATGTATATGTGTATGTGTATATATATACATATATGAGTGTATGCATGTGTTTGTATGCATTATGTACACGTCTGTATACGTATGTAGGTGTGTACGTATGTATATATTTATATATGTAAGTGTATATACACACGTATATATGTGTATGCTTATATACGCGTGTTGCGCGTGTATATGTATGCATTTATAGGAATGCAAGCGGGTATATGTGAATATATGTGATTCTAGGTATAGATATTTTATATAAGCACGGATTTATATATGAGTGTGTGGATATTGATACATTTACACATACCTGCCTCTGCATGTGTACATGTATGTGCGTGTATATATGTGAACACTTACATACAATTATACGCACGTGGAAGCCTACATGCATGCCTCTATGTATACAAGAATTTTTTATATATGTAAAAATTAGATACAAATGAATGTGTACATACGGGAATGCATGTAACATACATGAGTTTCGTATGCGTATGTATGTGTTGATGTGTGTAAATGTCTATATACATGTTTGATATAAGCATGTGTATACATCTTCACATATATATATATCTTCTCCTACTACTTAGCACTGACCTGTCCTCTAACCAACCTAACCTATATTCCCAAATTCTTCATTTCACCATTTTACTACCCCGATCCCTTCTCTCTGCCCTTCACTTAGACTCTATTACTACATACCTCACACTCATTTAATCGTTACCCTCTCATCTCTTTAAACACCCATATCTTTTTTTCTCTCTCTCTCTCTCTCCCACATCTCCCCATTCCTTCTATCAATTTATCCTGACTGACCAGTAGCCAGTACACTTTCCCTCTCTTCATTTCTTTATCTCTCTCCACGTTTTTCTTTTTTATTTCCTCTCTTCCTGTTTTTGATTTGACCTTACAAACACATTCCCAACATTTAAGTCACATCAAAAAACCCTCGATCCAATAACACGGTTTACAAACTTTATGCTTGGAATGACCAATTTTAAATACTATTGGAACTTACACACAAGGTACAGGAAACTTATATGTATACCATTCTGCTTAAATAATGGAACTACAGATACAATATCTCTGCCTATCTCACGTCTGTTTTCATTCCTCCACTTCACTTTCTATTTCATATCTTTTCCAGAATAACTATTGCTTAACCATTTTCTCGCAGCGTCTCCGATGAAGGGATATATAAAATATCCCGGAAATAGCTGTGAGACCTTCTCTTTATAAATGCCTTGGATTTTTATCTCATTTTGTTAATTTTTTTATATATATGCATGCTAAAATATGAACTACGTCGGACTCCACATCCGAATAATCACTGAACATGGAGCTTAACTATAGTCTGTCCATAACACTTACTCAGCATTACTTGACACCTTTGCATCATCTTGACAGCATTACCTCTCATAACCTCAATATATATATATATATATATATATATATATATATATATATATATATA
>NC_068982.1:31720225-31726541 GCF_001194135.2 Octopus bimaculoides
ATATATATATATATATATATATATATATATATATGTGTGTGTGTGTGTGTGTGTGTGTGTGTGTGTGTGTGTGTGTGTGTGTGTGTGTGTATATATATTTCTGTTATATTTGATAAAATGAATGCAAGATCTATATCTAAACTACGTTTGATGTATAAAATTATGTTTCTGTCATCAATATGAATGTTTATCATAAGGGGGTTATGAATAATCAGAGTTCTATATAACGAAAAAATAACACCTTAGTTTGATGTCGATCTACATAATTTCGAGTGTCACACATCAGTTAAATATTCAAATGAATAAATTAATGTAATAATTATAAAAGTAAATAATCAACGTGAAATCCTAAGGGGAATGTTAAATGTTTCCATTTTGTTTGAAACTTATAAGGTGAAATATAATTGTCTTTGATTTATGCAAAAGGCCACCAGTTTTGAATTGACAGGTGAGACGCTGCCATCCATAATAGTACTAAAATATTAAGTTATTTTAGGGGTCACTAAATGATTGAAGGCAAAGATGACTTTTGTCGGATCGGAACTAAATAACGCGTAATGTAATGTAATGCATTATATGAGAAGGTATATTCGGTCGTGTTTATACATATACATATATGCTCAAGATATATTCAAATCTATTATGTGATAATTGTACACATCGCAGCAAATTTTCAGTCGAGTGTAATGCAAAAGTAAGCATAACTTCTGTATTAAATAAGGCAAGTTCCTCACGCTGAGCATTTTGGTAGAGTAATTCGTCCCCTATAATATTTTTCCCTATTTCTCTATTTGCAAGAAAATATCAGACGCTTAAATGGTTCTTGAAGAAAGAGGATGTAGTTGATCTTACATATAAAAAAACGATACAGGACTTTCGTTATAACTAAGGCTTGTATGTGTACGGTGTGTGTACAGGTATGTTTGTATGTAGTGTTTATGTATCTATCACTTCATGTATCTATCTATCTATCGATCGATCGATCTGGGAGTGTATATATGGATAGATAGATAGATAGACAGGTAGAAGGATGGACTGACAGACAGACATATGATGCTTGCTTTTAGAGTCAACGATTAAACTGGAGAACTACTCAATGATTTTTTTTTTTGAGTACACGTTTACTAAACTTTTACCAAGGGTTGCTTGACAATGGCACGAAAGATTATATAAACAGAAAGACAGAGATATGCCGTTTGTTTAGTCGCTTGATTTAATGACGGTTGATATTTCTCTCTCTCTCTCTCTACCTCTCTTTTTTCTTTTTTTCTCTCTCACGTTTTCTTTTTCTTCTCTCTCTCACTTTCTCACACACACACACATAGTATTAATAATAGTAGGAGATGGATTCCGTATTAGACTTCTATTAGGTACAACGTATGTTCCGACCCATCAGTCTGAGTCTTTTTAGGTACATTATATACCCATCCCGTTCGGGAACTGGATGGGCATATGACAACAACCAAGCCGACACGAAAAAATATCTAGTGACACTTCTTTATCAATGTATCTGAAGAGACACAGACTCCTGAGTCGAAACATATGTTGCAGCTAATAAAAGTCTAATATGAAATCCATCTCTTAGTATTAATTAATACTATTATTCTAACTGCCCCTGCGATGTTAGAATTTCTGACCTAACACATCAGCAAAATCATGGAACGAATAGTCTGCAAGAAACTAATCACATTCCTTGAAGAAAATGACATACTGACTGACATCCAGCATGGATTTTGACTTGGTAGAAGCTGCATAACACAGCTCTTACAACATTACGACTGGATGTTAAAACAACTGCTAAATGACTTCAGTATGGATGTAATATATCTCGACTTTGCAAAAGCCTTTGATAAAGTTGACTTTGGTGTGATAGGTCACAAACTGCGTACTCTTGGCATAGTCGGAAAATTGGAGAATGGCTGCACGACTTTCTGAAAGTTTGACGTCAGGCAGTGGTGGCCAATGAGCCACTTCAAAGAAAACACAAATAGCAAGCAGTGTTCCACAGGGGCACTATCTTAGGGCCACTGCTATTCATAGTGACTCTCTCAGACATACACTCAGCTGCTCAGACAGCCACCCTTGCTACTATGCAGCTGACACAAAAGTCACCCAGGCAAAACAAAATCCTCGAAGTATTGCGCATCTCCAACGGGAGTTGGACTCAAAATACAAGTGGTCTGAGGACAAAAATATACAGTTTAATGCAGGAAAATTCCACGCCCTGCGCTACCAGTACACAAAGCTGAACGACATGCAGACAGGATACACTGGAGCAGGAGGAATTTGTAATCCCTGATTCAAAATCAGTGCGTGACCTGGGCACTAACGTGAGCAATAAATGCAGACGGCTAGCTGGATGGATTCTCCTTTGGAGGGCATACATCCTCAACCGCTTGGATTACAGCCCCCCCCACACACACACACACACTATGGTTACCACATAATATAATATTAGCGCAGAACTTGAAGCAGTTCAACGAAGCTACACAAAGAAAATCGTCTCAGTGCAACATATCAGCTACTGGGATAGACTGAAAGAATTAAAACTCTTCTCCCTAGAACGAAGGCGAGAAAGATATGCAGTGGTATAAATCTGGAAAATCTTGCAAGCTCTTGTACCAAACTTTGGCATTGGAAGTTATGCAAACAGCAGAACAGGGAGCCACTGCATAGTGCCAAAGTTCCAAGCATTTCTAGCAAAATGCAGGACCAAATACTGCAACAGCTTAGGTTTAGGTTTCAAGGGCCCACAACTCTTCAATACCCTTGTAAAATCCCCTAGAGACTTGCATGGTGTGGATGTAGGTGTATTCAAAGTAAAAACTGTATCTTCTTCTATCAAGGTTTCCAGATGAGCCTCTCCCACGGCAGGAAACACACTGGTTAGCCTCAATTCATAATATAAGTAAGTACTCTTTCATTCAATTTAATATTAACGGTTACTATTCTAGCATATTCCCTATTCTCCCGAATAAGTCCCTGATCTTTGCTAAAGGATTCTCTCTTTTAATTATGGATAAAATGGATATTATTATTAACGTTATATATAAATGTACAGTTATAACAGAAACTAATAATTTTACTTATTTCGGCTGCTTTTCAAATATAGAAAGAAACATTTGAATAACTACCTTTCATACTTTGGACTAGTTTTTTTAAAGTTATAGAATAATTCATTTCAACTCAAAGGATATATAAGGTCAAATCACATGAGAGTGTCATAAGTATGATTTAATAAAGGAATACCAGATCTAGTTGATTATGTATGTATTATTAAAGGTAACCAGCAATGTGAATTCAGATATGTTAAAAAGAATATTTAAAAATGTGGTATTCAAAGAGTGTAAAACAATTGTCAAAATTTACGATGGTTTACATTGACTCAGCAAATAATAAACTATAAAGGAGAGATAAGATTAGGAAGAGAAAAACAAATATCAAATTTAAAATTAATAATAAATTAATGAAGTAGTGCTAATTCTTGCAGTACATCATTATCTATGAAGATCTAGGACCTCAAGGGTAATAATATTAAATTCAATGTAAAGTGGGCAATAATGCGTAGAGCTCAACCATACACAAATAGCCAATATGGAAGTGAAGTATGTTGTATGGAGATATATGATATATTCAAATATAAAGACAATCTAATTAATAATAAATTAGATCTTAGGGCATCACGTGTTCATAGTGTTACCCGTACTTTTAAATACTTTAGAAACAGTAAATAACAAATGCTACCTACTGTCCCTTTGAGGACATAAGTTGCACTATCACACATAGCTTGCTTTCTGTAATATTATAACCTGCTTGGTAATGTGTTCTAGTGATCCTTAGCACTTTTGATCCTTTATGCATAACTATCTTCTTCATATTACAAACCATGTTGTATGGATAAATTGTTCTCCACCCAATTCGTTTATACCTTACACTTTGTAACCGCTCTGTCTAAATTCTGATTCCCCGTATACATAATCTCTTAACTTTACATCGTATGCTGAGCTTGTAACTCCATTGATTAAACATTGAAACTCTATATAGCAATTAATATAACCCCCATCCACTAGAATTAACACTACTTCATTAGTTTATTATTAATTTTAAATTTGATATTTGTTTTTCTCTTCTTAATTTTATCTCTCCTCCTTTGTAGTTTATTATTTGTTGAATTGTAACCCATCGTAGATTTTGACACTCTTTAAATACCACATTTTTAAATATTCTTTTTAATCAACTAGATCAAGTTTTCCTTTATTAAATCATATTTAAGACACTCTCACTTGATTTGACCTTATATATTTTTTGAGCTGCAATGATTATTCTATGACTTAAACCAGAAAGAATTATTTATAATTTAAAATGTTATAACCCAGAAAATGTACACCCTATTAATTATTACAATATGTATCTACCCATTTCCTAAATTAATTCCTTTCATATATGGCGATAAAAATGCTTTTATCTTTACTACTTGTGGTTTTTATATTTTGAACCCCCTATAAGTACAAAATATATTCATCTAAGATCTATTATTACCTTTTTATCTTCATGCATTTTTATTGTATAACTTACAAACATTTGTAAAACCGTTTTTTACTTTTAGCTTTATTTATATTAACTCTGGTATATTTATTTCTATCTCTACTTCCTTATTTAAAATTAAGATTTTGTTATAATTTTTTCTATACATATATACATTTATAGTTTCCTATATTTTTTTAATATTATTTTTTAATATTATTTTATATCTCTTTATTCATATTAAAGAACTTTTTATAATTTTTTTTCTATACAGATATACCTTTAAATTTTTTTATAGATTTTTATATTTGTTTATTTTATATTTTTATAGTTTTTATACTTTTGTATATATTATACTTTTTACATTTTTTATACATTCTTTTATATATATATTTTATATATCTCTTATGTATTCTTTTAAGATTATATATATTTAGCTTATATTTTATATTGAGAGTTATCGGACATCTTTTTTACTACTACTGTTTAAAGATATTTGTTACATTGTTGTTGATTTGCTTTTGTTAAACTAACCTGTTTTTGTGTTTTTCGATGCACTTTTTGCTTGTGTTGTAGTAGATCTGTTTTACGTTTCCCCCTTGTTTGAATGGGAAAACTTAATATATTTTGTATCTCATTTTATTCTCAAAATGAGTGTATCCTCTATCGAGGAAGATTTACATTTTGACAAATTATCAGAAGCAATGGTAATGACCATGCCTGCACCAGCAGACCAAACAGAAAATACAACAAAGAAAACCGACGAAAACTATGAGAAAAATAATGAAAAAATGACTAATTTCGCAGCTGGAGTAAACAAAGAAGACTTTAAAAAATTTAACAAAGCGAAATAGGAAAGTACAAAAGTCTCCTTCAAAGGAAGTGGCACAACGTAAAATTGGTTCCTCCCAGCGAATTCATTTACAGTACTCAAAAGAAGACTATAATATTTAAAACATATTCCATCAAAGACAAAAGACTTGACTTGGCCCCAAAGAGGCCATAGAAAAATGTTTACGCCCCATATGGCAAGACATCATCTATATAACCAGTGGGAGGAGATATGCAACGGTGTAGGTATGTTTTTACAAGGAGGAAAAATCCAGGCAGCATTCGACAATCTCACTCAAGTCAGCCAAGGTGGTTCTCCTGCCAACATACCTTGGAATGCGTACTTCCAGGGTAAAGATAGGAGAAATACCACCGGAGTTTGATGTTGCCTGGCTCGTAGCAGCACTGGTATTAGGCTTGGAAGAAAAATCACTATCCTTCAAACCATCAAATTTCCTCATGCACATATACATAAGTAAATTTTAAAACGCCGAGGAAGGGAAAGAAAGATGGGTGTGAGGAATACGTAGCTTTAAGGAGAGAGGAGTAGGTAGCTTTTCAGACACACACACACATACAGACACACATATATATACATGAGTACATACATACATGTGTGTGTGCGTGTTTGTGTGTGTGTATTGATGTGCGTGTCTGTGTGTGTGTTGATGTGCGTGTCTGTGTGTGTGTTTCTTCATACATATAAGCATGTGAATGTTACAACTCATATACTGACATTCGAGGAGTCATATGTGGAGGGCCTACAATTAGAAAGATACTGGAATATATCAGTGTATATATTGCATAGTATTATGGTTACTTGATGTGTAAATTATTCAAGACATCTATATACAAACGTTTCTTTACCTCTGTCTGTCTCTTAATCTGTCTCTTTTACTCTCTCTCTCTCTTTCTCACTTCCGCTCTCTCTCTCTCTCTCTCTCTCTCTCTCTCTCTCTCT
>NC_068982.1:31726774-31732505 GCF_001194135.2 Octopus bimaculoides
TATATATATATATATATATATATATATATATATATATATATATATGCACACGTGTGAGTCACAAATGCATACATGGACATATACACGTGTGTGTGTGTATGAATATGTATGTATATATGTATAAGTTTGTATGTATATAGGTATATTATGCATATACACATCCACTTTTTTTTTGTTTGTTTCTTTTTTTGCGTAACATGTAAACAGTTCGAGACAGGACTACATAAATTTATCGATTTATAACTGAATAGGGTGTACGATAAGCGAATAATAAGATATAATGCATGATAACACAAACAGTTTGATAAATACATCCCCTCATCAAAAATCGATACCCGTTTATGGATTTCTGACTTTTATGATTCTTATATACGTGAGAAAACAAATCATACTGCTTAACAAAACAGATAATCATGAAACGTTAATAATAGAAACTTTTTATATTTTTGTTATTATTATCATGAATATTATTATTAATAGTACTATAACTATTATTATTATTATTATTATTATTATTATTATTATTATTATTATTATTATTATTATTAATAATAATAATAATATTAGTAGATGTATTGTCAAAGTCTGTTTGAGATTATTCTCTTAAAGGATTAAAAGAATATAGTATAAGCTAACACAATAAATTTCTACTTATTGTAGAAAATATTTTTCATATATATTACATGTAGACAACGATGAGGAACCTTGATTTTAGAATAACGTTTGAAGCATTTGGATGCGAATTCTTGATACGTGATGACAGCGATTTCATCATGATTACTGTCGACATCATTACATTCGTTCTCTGCACGTGCACACACACACACATACACGCACATGGATACACACACACACATACGTTTTTTCTTTATTAAATCTACATTATTTATGACGCTTAGATAGTAAAAGAGGAAAACAATTAATTCACTTAGACTACTCTGACTAGAGTCTAACCTAGTAAGATTATCTTTATCAAGAAATTAGAAGGAAAACGATTGTAAAATATTGCTGTAGCATGATAACAATATCTAGTAAAGAACAATAGAATACTACTCATAAATAGCCATAAAAATAGTTCAAATTGTAAAATTCGACCTAAAATTTGACCTAAAGGGTTCAAATTGTAAAAAGCCTTCTAGAAAATCATTTGGCTTTTAAATAATGTTCTCAATCAAGGGGTCGATTTTACAAAAAATCTCTGGACTGCCGGTCGGATTAAGCATTGAAGGCATATGACCATCAAAATAAAGATTGGTTTGGACACACAACAGCTGTCATTACTGTACATTTTTTTTGTCAGCTATGTAGATGATATTCTCATATTAACATCTCACAAGAAGGATGTTAAAATATACACGTTCAACAATATCGATGAACATATATACTTTGAAAAGAACCTTAATAACACCAGTTACTTCTTTCTGCTTGATTTTAAACACAAATTCACGGAGAACAGATGCATTTCTACTAACTTTTAAAGAAAAGTTGCATGTAGTGGATTATTTTAAAATTATACTGCCCATCAAGGCTAAAATAAACTATCTTTTAAATTTGATTCACAGGTTACGCAGTAAATACAACATGGAGGAACGCAGAAACAACAACGCCATCCAAATCCGAAAAGATCTGATAAAGAATGGCTATCCAAACTCTTTCACTAAACGGCAGAAATCATTAGACCATCTAACAAAACCCACGCATTCAATGTTGAAGTGTTTAGCTTTAATCTGCGACATTTTAACGAACAAAAAGCAACTGCTGCAGTCGGCTATCCGTAAGGAAGGATTAAATATTCACCCGGTACAATTAAGGCTTTCCTTAAGGAGGATCCTGACTAGAATCACAACAAAACAAGACAATACTTTATGTACATTGCCCAACAGTCTGATCAAAAATGAAAATATATATCTGTGATCCTACATGGTATACAAAATCACATGAAGCAACTCTGTTGAATTCTATACGGAAAGTACCATCTAGCTACAACCAGACTGATGAGTGACTAAAAAATAATTACTAACTATATTAAGAAATTTGATTTAATGTAAGTTACGAGGATCAAAATGATACTGACGTTTATGAAAACGAAGCTAACAGGCCTTTACAAGGTAGGGTGGACATAAAAAGAAAATAACGGCAAAACATTTGTTCAAAAATTTAAATAGTAATTTCAGAAGAAATTTCAAAAATGAACGTTGTCGAAATAATAGCAAAAATATTATCAAAGCCCGATGTATACTTGTCGAAGTCTAAAATTAACATGCCTGCTTCTTTTTATAAATCGTATGCAATTTAGATCAAGGGAGCATCACATCCAAATGCTGCTATTTCCACTCCTTAACATTTTGCCTCAGTGTAACCTTTCTACGATCATGATCTGTGTTGAGCATACTCGTCTCAACTCATTCTTGATCTGGGAGCAGTGTATATTCGAGGTGAGCGTCATAACGTTAGCGAAAGCAACAAACTTAAAGTAGTTGTGTTGGAGTAAAAAACTACCGCTAGTTATGTTGGCAGCTGGCAGGGCAGACTTACTCTTTATGCTGTTGAGGATGTTATTGTTAGTGGTGGTGAACGATGTCTTGCCAAAACTATATTTGCTGCTGTCGCTGTTCCTCATATGTACCTCTTCACTCTCAGTGTTGTTTTAATCATTTTCCCTTTGATCGTTTCGATATTGTAAGTGTTTAGTATTCAGATTTATTTTTTGCTCTTCTTGTTAGTCATTGCTGGAAGGCTTGTTTCCTCTGTAAATCTTATTCTTCTGGCTGTTCCTATTTATCAGGATATTATATTTGCTGCAAATACCCTTTTCTCCGAAGCCACAAATATGAGAGCTGGGAGGGCCGAGTTTCTGGCGTAAGGTAGGTGTCAATGAATATAACAGCGGCGAAACAAGGGTTTTAGTAATCATCTTCGTTGCTAAAACCATATCCTTTCCAAACATGTTGATTAGCTATGCTACAATCTTCAGGTTCAAAACTTTTTCGATGATTCCTTTATTTTCAAAAATGTTGGTCCCAGTGCTTAGAAACATGCTAGGTTGTGTAATCTTTAAGAGAGGCCACAAGTTGTGTAAGAAAATGAAATATGAAAATAATCAGTAACACGTTTCAGTAGAGCACACATGCAACAATTATTTCAAGCTTACAGCACAGAGAGAAGGGCGCTTGAATAAGGCAGTAGGCAATAACAATATCAGCATTATCATCATCAGCAGCAGCAGCACCAGCCGTAGCACCAGCCGCAGCACCAGCAGCACCAGCATCGTCATCATCATCGTCATCATCACCATCTTCCTCGTCATCAACAACACTAATAACAAACAATAACAACATAAATATTACCGGTTTACACAGATCGTATTCCGCCCTCTGCAAACATGCCGATATGAGAAACGACAATATACAAAAGAAGTCAAACTGTCACCACATCGATGGACAGTCGACTGAAGTCGATCCAGCACAACCCTGAGTAGTAATAGCATTAGCTCTTAGTATTCAGGGTTGTTCTTTCCCACCGGTGATCCTCAGTCCACAGATCCGTACTGATTAGATCCTTACGCTCGATCCATACATGCCACTCTCAACCAACTTTTATCAAATTCAGTAGAGATCTGCTCATTATTGAATATTAAATTCTCTTAAGAAGTAATTCTTCGAAGAAAACTGCCAGAGAAAGTTTTTCATTAGTCGCTATCATGCCACGCCCTAAGGATTATTTTTAGAGAATAAAATATAGCCATCAATGCAAAAAGGCTTTTCAGCGTGTATCCCTATAAAATAGTAAAGCATATATGAAATATCTTGTCTCCCAATTTTATTACAGTCGTCATTTGAACTGTTATGTCAAACTGAGAAATATTATTGACAAGTTGCGAAGAAACTTTAGGAAGTATATTTGGGGAATTTCTTTGTGCTTTATCAAAATTTTAGTTTACAGTATTTCCACGTAAAGAAAATCATTACATGTAATTAAAGCTTTTAGTGCAGAATTTTCTTTTACATCAACTTTAAATTAAACAAAAAACAAACTAAGATGATACCTTTAATAATAATAATAATAAAAGAAAACAGAAATTATAATAATCAATTTCATGACAAAATACAGCATGAATTCTCATGCATAGAATCTAAATGTAGACTCTTATGATAGGCGTGCATATCTTCGTTTAATTTCCAGAACTCAAAACTGTCATGAATGTTTTGTTTCATGAATAAAACAGTAATGTTTATTGAATGAATAAAGCAGAAATGAAGAAATTATACAGAAAGATTCCTTCAACAATAAAATAACCAATAAATGATGGTAATATACACAGAAGCTGATAGAACGTGGTTTTATATTTAGAGATGATACAAAACCAAACTGAATGTTTTTCAGAGGACATGTAGTAGAAGATGATATTACACGTGAAAGTTGCAAGCCTTCCAAAGCTATTGATGTCCGATCTGAAAATCTACACCGTGATATTGGCTGAAAATGGTACCACAACTGATTCAACTGATTTCTATATCTTTTACTTGTTTCTGTCATGGGACTGTAACAATACTAGAGTACAGACTTGAAAGGTTTTAGTGGAATAAATCGAACCAATATTTATTTTTTTACTTTTGGTATTAATTCTATCGGTAACTATTGACGAACTGCTTTGTTACGAGGATGTAAACAGACCAACACTAGATGTCAAGCAGTGAGTGACAAAAGGCGAGATGACACAAATACATATATAATATAATATAATATAATACGAGGGGTGTATGAAAAGCTTTGAGCCTTCAAAACCTTTGAGCCTTGAAGTTTTGTACCATGTTTTGCTTTTTTTTTCATGCACTTTAAAAATATCCTCTGGAGTAATGATGCAGTATTCCAAATTGGAGGGTTTGTGAGCTGTCACAACTGCCGCTACTGAGCAGGAGAAGATCCTCGTATTACCTCTGAAAAAGTGCAGGATCGGCCCAGGGTAACGGTATGGAGTGGAATGACTTCGGATTGGATTGTGGGTTCTTTCATCTATTGCAATACCAAGATCGCTGAAAGGTATACCACCGTGCTCTAAGATGGAATGTAACCAGTTATCAGTACTTGGGAGAATATTGAAGATTTGATTTTTATGCAAGATGGCGCGCCTCCACATTTTGCTATTATTGTTCGCGAATGGCTGAAAGTCCACGCTCCTGGGAGATGGATGGATCGTCGAGGTCCGCAGGATTGACCGGCCAGAAGATCCGATCTCACACCCTGCGATATTTGTTTGGGTTTGGTTAAAGGAGCAAGTCTACACTACCAAGCCAACGACTTTGAAAGAACTTGAAGGACGAATACGAGAAGTTATGTCTTCCGTGCCACAAGAGTTCCTGATGAAATCAGTTGATGCGGTTGACCGGTGGCTTGAGAAGCTGGTGGTGAATGCTGGTGCCGATATCGAATTTTAAATAACACTCCATGCCATACGATTTCTTCATATATTCATTTTTTTCTTTAAAAAATCATAGTTAATAAACGAATTATAAGTATTTTAAAAAAGAGAGTTACTTTTTAATCACCCTGTGAAGGTGCATGGCTAAGTGGTTAAGGTGTTGCACACACGATTGCTAGATCGGGAGTGTCCGTCGAATATATCCGGGTTCAGTCCCACTGCGTGGCACTTTGGGCAAGTGTCTTTTACTGTAGCCTAGGGCCGATCAAAGCCTTGCGAGTGGATTTGGTAGACGAACATTGAAAGAAGCCC
>NC_068982.1:31733246-31733945 GCF_001194135.2 Octopus bimaculoides
TATACATATATACATACATATATATATATATGTATGTATGTATGTATATATGTACATATATACAAACGGCGGACTTCACAAAGTTTCAATCTACTAATATTCATTGATATGACATCCTTCTGGGGCTATAAAAGAAGCCTCGTGCCCAAGATGCTAGCAAGTACGACTGAATCCGAAACCACGTGACTGCAAAACGAGATTCTCAGTCAAATAGCTGTGCCTGAAAACTATTAAAGTACTTATTGATAATTACACATACACATATATACAAAAAAAATTGCTTTTCATGTCTACATTCCGATTGACAACTTCGTAAATACATCATTTTATCCTCTGGAAATTTTGTGAAATCATTATACCGAGTTTAGTCATTAAATTATGTCCTGTAGTATAATGTGCTTAAACAATGTCTCTAAAGAAAGCGATACGGTGAATGACAAAAACAAATCTAGAAATAGAGACAGAGTGAGAGTGAGTGAATGTATGTGTAGTGATAATGGACGTCTTTTAAGGTACACAGTCATATAGAAAATGTGACGTCGTCGTATAAAATGTTTACGATAGTTGACTTATGGAAAAGATTATGTTAATTTTTTGTAATTCAAATATGTGAATGAATTACAAAAATTTGACAACCGATGTTGGTGTGTTTACGTCCCCGTAACTTAGCGGTTCGGCATAAAAACCGATAGAATAAGT
>NC_068982.1:31734095-31735568 GCF_001194135.2 Octopus bimaculoides
AAGTAAAAAAAAAAAAGCAATGAATGAATTTCACCAGCCACATAGTACACTTTTTACATGCCCAATGAGACATTATTATGAAATAATATCTTGTGAGATGGGGATATGCCACTTTGGTTCATTACATGATTCTACTAGCATTGGTAACACGGAAGTAGCTATATACACGCATGCACAAAACATCTGGCAATTAACAATGCAGCACTTCTGTATTATCTCTACATTAAATCTCATTGTAAAACGCGTAGTTCTATACGGGTATATAATCGTATACTTCATCTTAGCAGAGACAACTAATATGACGGAGAGATCTAATTTGTATATATATGATTGAGATTCAGTTCAATTAGGCACTTAAGTTGAAGCACCGAGTCAGTCCGGTATTATCCGCACAGCTCGAAGAAAGGTAACTCAAATCAAAATAAGCAACAGGATATCATATAGTGATGCAGTACGACCGTTTCCAGCGGCTCCATTTAAATGAACAATGCAATCATTACATCAATTTAAATGCAGTACCATCATCAGCTGCACAAATAAAATAATAGAATGTTAACCAGTCGGACCACATTAATATAATATAATATTATATTATATTATGTTATGTTATATAGTTATGACAATATGTGCGTTTCTATGCGAATCCTAGCTGTGATGAACGGGTGCAAACGTTCCATTGAGAAAAATTATATTAATGTATCCGACTGGTTAAAATTGTATTTATCCATTTGTGCAGCTGATGATGGCACTGCATTTAAATTGATGTAATGATTGCCTTGTTCAATTAAATTAAGTCGCCTGAAACGGTCGTACTGCATCAATACTTCATATCCTGTTGCTTATTTTGATTATACATACCTAAGCACACACACACACACACACACACACACACACACACACACACACACACATATATATATATATATATATATATAAATATATACATGTGAGTGTGTGTGTATTAATTCTTTTATACTGACAAGCACCTATGCGCGTATTGCGTTTGCATATTGTATATCACAGGAAAGTGCAACTGTCTCCTTTATTTACGATGCGTGTGTGCATATGTGTGTGCGTGTAGGAGTGCATTTTATTCCATTTTGCTAGCTAATCCTTCAGAACCTATCGTTTTCTCACACAGTTTAATTGAAAGTTCCACATTATTTGGTGCTTCAAGCTAAACGGAAAAACGCGAGGCTTCTTCTGGCCAATTGGAAGACTGTAATCATCCACAACCTTTTAACATCAACTTGTTTTCAATTTCATTCTCATTCAAATGTAGCTCACTGAGGCATCATGTAATACGCACAAGACGAAGTTTCAAGTTTTTGTCGATATTGCATATAGTGGACTGAATTAAATTACTCATACACTACTTCTGTTATTTAGAACGTTTGCACCCGTTCGTCACCGCTAGCATTCACATAGAAACACACACATTGTCATAACGGTATAATATATATATGTGTATAT
>NC_068982.1:31736007-31742991 GCF_001194135.2 Octopus bimaculoides
ATATATATGTATATATATACTTGTATATATATGGATATATGTACGTAAATATACATATGGATATATATATATATATGTGTGTGTATATATATATATGTGTATATATGTATGTATATGTATACATATATGTGTATATGTGTGTGTATGAGTAGTGTGAGTGCGTATGTGAACGCGCACGCGCGTTTAGTGATATACAGATTTAATAAATATATTTGTTTCGAAGCAAACATTTTAGGTCTGGTAGACGTAATATGCTGAAAGCATTTATATGTAAGAATACAATTTGATTTATTCACTGATAATTTATCGTATTATCGGAAATGCCCGTAACATTTTGTTTTATGCCTACAACATAGAAATATCGCTCTCGTAATTTTGTATACTTACAAATGTTGCAAATATTTCTTATACTATAACTCTATATATAATAATCACATAGTTGGATTAATGTCAGATTCAGTTCAATATGATATAATTGTGCATTGTTTAGAAAATGATTGTATCGTTCAGGTAACATTGATTTTAAACTTCTTATCTTTTTCCGTGTTTTATCGCATTTTTTCCTTATAAATTGTTTTATTGGTTGGGATTTAGGTTTGTGCGCTGTCATTGCATTAAAAGGAAGCATTGTGTGTCTGTGCGCCTGCGCGCGCTTATTTGTTTGTGTGAGCGTGTGTGAGCGTGTGTGTAGTATTTAAGCATATTATATACAAAATAGGAAGTGATAAATTATCCGCACTGTCAACAAAGCTATGTTGGCTACATTGCCTCTAGCCATCACATGCAAAAATGTAGTGCATTTGTGGTATATTAACCGAGGTTTGACTTTGATTGCTCTAGTTTTCATTTTCTTTTTTCATTATCAAGCTTGATAATATTGCTTAATAGTGAAATATGATATTATCAAGCTTGATAATATTGCTTGATAATGAAATATGATACTGTCACTATTCTTACGTATGTTACTTAATTTTACGGTCTCCTTTGTGGTGCGCTACTAGGTAACGAGAACGTCAAGAAACCAAAACCAGTTGTCATTGCTAAGCGAGACAAATGCAAACAGAAATATTTGCATACACGCGCACATTTGTACACATACGTGGCGCGCATAAAGACAAGCGTTTTGGCATGGTTAAAAAGTATGCCTTGCAACCACGTGCTAGAGAATTCAGTTCCGCTGGGCAAATGTTTCCTAATGCAGCCCTGTCAATGAATTTACAAGGCGAAAACCGCGTTGGTGTCTGTCGTACATGTTTGTGCGCAGGCACGCTTCTTTGTGTTTGCAACTCTCATCGCTTCATAACCTGTGACGCTTTGTTTATATCGGCGTAAAGTAGCAGTTCTGCAGATTTAAAATGGATATTGGAGTCGATTTTCTCAAAAATACTTTGAAAACAGTACCTGACAATGACTGCAAAAGGTAAAACGATAGAGAATACGCTTGCGTACTGTTTCTGCTAACCAAATCCATTCACAAAGCTACAAGGCATTGGTCGGCATGAGGAAGATATTTACCGAACTTTGTCGTGCACAGAGAAACTCAAGTTCAAACCAATTGCTTTCGAATAGAACACTTTAATCACATAATCACTCCAACTGGAATTATTTCAGCATATTTCGAAATTGAACTGTAAAATATTGTGTGTTTCTAACTGATAATTTGTGTGTGCTGAAACTTTGGTATAGCTTTCATAAACAGAAATGATAGAAACATGAGTCAACAAGAGTAGGCTAATCATTGTCTCCTACAACAATAAAATGTGACGATCGTTGTATATAGCAAGAAATATATTGTAATACACCATAGAATATAAAGGGTGCATGAGTATTAGTGAGTGTGGCCTTCCTTAACAGTGCTAGAACATCCTCATTTTATAATAA
Source organism: Octopus bimaculoides (assembly GCF_001194135.2). Taxonomy (NCBI): domain Eukaryota; kingdom Metazoa; phylum Mollusca; class Cephalopoda; order Octopoda; family Octopodidae; genus Octopus; species Octopus bimaculoides. The sequence goes on from NC_068982.1 coordinate 31,737,889, forward strand.
TTCTCTACAATGTCCAGATAAGACACAATCAATCTGAAATATATTTGGTGTCATTTTCATATGAACATTTTTGAAAATGTATTTGACTTAACGTTTATAAGTTTAATTTAAATGTTGCTTATGTCACAGGTGGTGTCAGGTTTCTTTTTTGACTATCGCTATATCGAATTTTCTTCTGGGAATTATATAGAATGAACTTTAGAATATTCACTGCGAGTTTCAGTGTTTCTTTGTGGGCTATATGGAGGAATTTGATTGATTGATGTGAAAAGAATTTTGTGAAATGGTAAGTAATCTTTCTTAGTTAATGAAATATATTGTTTGATGCTAAAAATAACTGACAAACGTGGAAAATTCTATTATAGTTTCATGAGAGAATATATTGATATATTTAGGTGATATCTTATCATACCACAAGTCGACTAATGTTTATAGTTTCCTAACAAAGATTATTGTTGGCAGGTTTTGGTGTGAAAGTCAAAATACTGCAATCATTTATATTCGATTGACAATCATCTGTAATCAATTTCTGTTGCTTTAATCCATTCTTACAGGTTTGTAATTGACTTTGACACGTTTCAGAAGGTTTGGATTCTTCATTCCGATTTCAATAAAAAGTGTATTTATTTTACACCAACATCTGATATTCACAATCATTATAATTGATAAATGCAGGAACAGGAGTGAAATATTGCTTCGACTGTTTCCAGATCAATCAATCTATTTACGAGTCTCGACAATACAACTGTGTTTTGTTAAATTCCTAAAGATGTGTTATATTTTCGAAAGAGATACATTGCAGGAAGTGATAGCTCTGGTTCGCCCTATTACTTTCTGAACATTTCCGTGTAAACATCCTGCAATCATTCATAGATACGTTTATGCATTTTTCTATTCACGATATATTATATGACCTCTCAGGAGTAGCTACATGTCATTGACATTCTTTAAACTGCATGTGCTTTCTATGTAAAACAGAAAACAAAAACTAGGGGAAATAGCACACAACCATTAGAAGACCTCGCGCTGTCTCTGTTTTTTTTTTTTACTTTTTATATTAGTAATATTCTCATACAATGCATTGCATTGCTAACACAGACAAAAGTGCTTACATATAGCTATTACTGTTATGGCTTGAGCATGATCTGATTATCAGCAAATTTATATTTTAAGGAGCTGGTATTTTTTTTAAAGTTTCAATTTATTCAATTAATTCAAACTATACTGGATAAATTATAAGCTATTTAGCTCAATGGAAATTTGAGACTTTTCCCGATTCTCTATACGTCAATATTTAGAGAAAACATTATCTCTATTTTACCAACGTTATTGTCTCACAAATGCGTGTGTAATAAGCTCTACGAATGTAATATGTAGGAGAAAAAATAACAGTTCAACTGAAGAGCCAATTATGAGAAAAGAAAGTTACATGAACATCCCTGTCAAATGACTATGAACTAAGCAGTGCCAAATAATATTACTATAAAGTATCCAGGGTAAAACGTAGCAACATATTAGCATTTAGCTTCGTGATTACTTTGTAAAGATTTATGAATCAAATAAATCCCTAATGAGTTCTACTTAATTGAATTGAAGATGTTAATGGGAAACCTACACCGGCGTTTGTTTCTGATCTATCGATGCAAAACTATATAGTTCATTGATGGCAGTTGGACATGCATTTTAATGAGAAATGCATTCATGACATAGGATAAAAAGGCAATGATGCTTGTCATAACAACTGCAAAGCGAAAACGAAAAATCAGTGTCCATTGCTTTAGATAAAACACAGAGAAAAAATATTGTATGATTTTTGTAGTTTCGAACAGTTCATAAGTTATTAACCTCATAAATGTATTGTTGTGAACATAATGGCTTCCGTGTTATGCAATGGATGCACTTGGACTGTCCATTGTGACATTTAACGCACGTTATATTATTTTCTAAATCATACGATTCTTCCTTCGTTGAGAAATTAAATATAATAGCAACAACAGAGATTATAAAGATGAATTATGTTGGTGGAAAATAATATGGACCCTTTAGATGACAACGCAAAACAATGGAGAGGTTTTAGTATTTCTATATTAGTGTCTCGATATACTTGGGAAGCTATGTTTACTGTATTTTAGGTAGTTTATTATCATTTTGGTTTATATGTCGTCTAAACTTAAACGGACATGTGCATTTTAGGTTTATAGCTACTGTCAGGTTATTAAGAATGAAATGTCTGATTTTCTTATGCACCAAGTTTGAGAGTCGTTAATCTTAATGTTTTATACTGACAATTCTTTGTTTTACAACATTGACGGGTTACGTTATCACTTTTCGAAATGCAATTCATGGTGTCTGATTATATTGTGATTTTCTCCTTTAAATTAATTTTTGTAAACCCATGGATAGATCAAAAGTACGTATTGCTTATGAATATGAATTCTGTCGTGGGGCCAGTGCATCCAGACGGCTCGAAACATCAATGAGGTGTCTGGTGAAGTTGTGGCGAATGAGTGCACTGTACTTCGATTGTTTGAGAAGTTCCGGTCTAGTTACTTTACTGTTGAAAATCAGCCCCGTGGTAGACCTGAAACCAAGGTGGATAACGATGAACTGGAAACTGTAGTGGAAGCGGATACATCTCAGACTACGAGTGAGTTAGTAAGAAGGTTTGATGTTTCGATTCCAACTGTATTGGACCATCTGAAACAAATAGGCCAAGTAAAGAAGCTAAACAAATGGGTACCACACGAACTGACGAGCATCAAATGACACTTGCATTGTATTGCTACGTGTGATGGAAAATGGATTCGTTTCCATAGCAAGCGTTCTGCATGGTGTTTGGATAGAGACGAAGTACCAAAATACAATTCAAAAAAGAATATTCACTAAAAAAGCTGATGGCGTCTGTTTCGTGGTCTACCGCTGGTGTCATCCACTACAGCTTCATGACACTGGTCCAACGTGAAACATAGGTATTTTAAACCGGAAAATACGTTGCCCAGTTTAAAATTGCGGTCTGGTACCTAGGATGATTTTATCGGAGCCCACTCGCCCCTATTTTGCTAGCATTCAGGTCAGGCTTCTAATTTGAAGATATCGTCCTCACTCTGTTCCATTAGCTACAGAGGCCTTCTAATGGGTCATGAGTACTATATTCTCTCCTGACTTTAAAAAGCAAGCACAAGATCTAATGAAATATATAAGTATATGTAGCTATATGCAATTTTCTTAAACAAATATGAATGAAAAAGTAAGAACGAATTATTAAAAAAGAAAATATTTATATTTATGTATTATTTTTTCTTAACGTAGTATTATTTGCTGTAAGTAATAACCCAATAGTGAACAAGTTAATTTCATTAGTAAGATTTAGTAGATGTTTACACCTTTGAAAGCCATGCATCGCTGAATATTAGATGGAATGCATCTGAACAAAGGCAGGATTACTCACTCTTGGTAATCGCTTTCTTTCATAAACCAATTTTTGCCTTTTGGGTCTTTTTACTATCACTGCATTCGATGTAAATCCATTCAGTTAATATGTTTATTTAATAAAAACGAACACACACACACACACACACACACACACACACAACACACACAAATATATATATGTGTGTGTGTGTGTGTATATATATATATATATATATATATACGTAAGCTATTGCACATCGGTAGATAGCTTGAAAGGTAGATAGATAGATAGATAGATAGATAGATAGATAGATAGATAGATAGATAGATAGATAGATAGATAGATAGATAGATAGATAGATAGATAGATAGATAGAGCTAGGTATCCGTACACGTATGAATGCAATAGTGAAAACAATATTAGTGCTTTCATGTGTGATTTCATAACATTAATGCGTGAATGAAAGCTTTCTTGTGAGCCTATTATACTATATGTGTTCATCTTTTTGTCCCTGTGGCCTGACATCTATACGCATTATACGCATATATTTCTGTGAGTCTTAGTAAAATTGTGTTTTATTATGCATATGTAATATCGAAATTGTGTTGGCATTATTGATTTCGATGAAACATATCAATCTAAAATTGTAAACCCTAATTATATTTCTCTCACTGCCTATCTTTCGTTCTTCTTACAACTTGTAATAACAATTGTATCTCAGCGTCGTTCTTTTTCTTATTTTTGTTCCTGAACATTTTGTCTCAAGGTTCTATATATGCTAAAGAGTAGTCAGTAAGCCATAGAGGTAAATATCTGTACTGCATTTTATATTATCATACTTTGAAATTTAGTCTTACTATTAGTTACCAGACCAGAATTTCATTTGCGAAAACTGTTAGTAGTATCAACCCAATGTGTTTCAAACTGTATATCACTGACACAAGCAGTAAAGCAGTATGTGATGGTATAATATCTAGCGTTGAGAGTGTCATCATAACGAAATGAATAATCTTCTTTTAACTATATTGTTCACAATTTGTAATACATAGCTATTGTATATCGTCTATTATCTCAAATATCAATAACTAATACATTAATATTAGTCCTAGACGTCTGAATGATGACAGATTTGCATATTGAATATGTCTTCAAAAGTATTTGGCTTAAATTACCATAAAATTCATAAAATTACGCTGTCATAAAAAATGCTATAGTGTTGTATCTAGGAAACAGAAGAATCGTGTATCAGATTCACGAGTAAACTCTGATGCTTTCTCTATTATGCACTGGTTGGAATTGCAAAATGCACTGCGATATTAAGCGATGAATAAAGAACGAAAATAAAAAAAAATAAAGGAATTAAACATGACATGAATTATAAATGTCATGCTTAGTTCCTGAATCCACGAACAGGCAATACTAATAGGAATTATTTCAATGTGACAAAATGTTGAAAATGAACACACAGAAACAAGCCAAACAAAAAACATAGAAGAAAGAAACAAACTGAGGTTGAAAACGTAGTGAATGTGGATTACGTGGTTGTTGTGAAGACTGCAGTTTCCATTATTTCTTGTTACCAGGCTTTGTCACAAAAAATGAAAATACATTCGAGCACATGAACAAACAAATGCCTACACACACACACCCAGTACACCAACTCGCACATATAAATGCATATACATATATAT
>NC_068982.1:31743220-31743836 GCF_001194135.2 Octopus bimaculoides
ATATATATATATATATATATACACAAGACTACAAGATTTGGATAAGGCAAGGCAGGTGAGCACAGGGCTAAAACAAAAGGAGTGATGCCTCTATGGGTTCAATATAAAAGAGTGTTTAGCAGTGCGAAGATCTATGAAAGCAAATTTAGACTCGAAGATCATCTACAACACAAATCACCTCATACGATCAAGAGAAAGCTCTCTAAATTTATTTATCAATTTAGAGAGGTCCACAAACGGTAAACAAACTACATTCCCGAAAACTACATTGCTCGACCTCCTCAGAGCACAAGTGAGTAAATACGAAAGCCCAGAGACTTTCTCACAGAAACCGCGTTTACATTATTTACTTTCGCGACCTGAAGATTGGCATATCTGATGATCTGAGAAGAAATTTGAATGTTATACTGTAAGTAGTATGACAAAACGTTATAGTGCAAAATATACCAAAATTTGCAAGTATATGAGAGAGCGAGCGTTACGCACTGTAGTAGAATGAAAGTAGGCGACAATACGAAAACCAGTGGAAATATACTTCTGAAATAATAATAATAATAATAATAATAATAATAATAATAATAATAATAATAATAATAATAATAATAATAATAATAAT
>NC_068982.1:31743986-31747460 GCF_001194135.2 Octopus bimaculoides
GATGATGATGATGATGATGATGATGATGATGGTGAAGAAGAAGAAGAAGAAGAAGAAGAAGAAGAAGAAGAAGAAGAAGAAGAAGAAGAAGAAGAAGAAGAAGAAGAAGAAGAAGAACGAACGAACGAACGAACGAACGAACGAACGAACGAACGAACGAACGAACGAACACCGCACTACAACAACTCTGGACCCTTGTAACAACCGAAGAGGTCACCCAGGCACTGAAAAGACTGATCAATTGGAAGGGACGACAAGATCCACAACTTCCGGTTAAAATACCTAACAGGAACACATAAAAAGCTGGCTGAGAAATTCAGTAAAAGATTACCACAGCCAGAGGCAATGACTGAATGTTTCACGGAAGTAAAAATTATCCGAATTCTCAAAAGCACCGCAACGGCAAACCCACAAAATTACAGACCGATAACTTGTCTCCCTACAATTTACAAAGCCTTTAGTGCAATAATATCGCAGAGAATATGCAAACGTCTTGAAGGATACCCGTTTCTAGAAAAGCAGAAAGGATGCTGCAAGGGCTCATACGGCTGTGAAGATTAGCTACTGATCAATAAAGCCATAACTGAGGACAGCCGCAGAAAGAAGAAGGCCCATGGCTTGGATCGATTACCGAAAGGCGTTAAATAGTATTCTCCACACATGAATCCTAGAACCACTAGCCATGAACAAGGTAGCACCAATAATCATAAAATATATAAAGCATTGCATGAATAAATGGCAGACAGTGCAGTAGCTCTAAACAAAAGAGGGATTCATAGAAGCCAAGGCCATTCCCATTAGAAGAAGAAAATTCCAGGGAGACAGACTCTCTTCACTCCATATCTGCTTGGCACTGATACCTTTATCTGATATGCTAAACAAAATTGGATGTGGATACAACTGTTAAGACTTAACAATCAGCAATCTCTTGTATATGGATTGCATAAAACTGTACGTTACAAAAGATAAAGAACTAGAAATATTACTACAGACAGTACGTGGATTTACCAAAGCAAATAGAAAAATTGAAATTTGTCTGCCAAAGAAACCCTAAAAAGAGGATAACTAGTTAAGAGTAACAGCATCACACAAGATAAAGCAAATGAAATAAGAGTATTAGACCAAAACCAGACGTACAAATACTTAGTAATCACTGAACTAGATGTGATGCAACACACACAAATGAAAGAGAAGATAAGAAAAAAACAATAGTCGATGCAGATTAATAGAGAAAACAGAGCTTAATGCGAAAAGCAAAAAATAAGTATCAACAATCTAGCCGTCCCACTTATAACTTACAGCTACAATATTCTTAGCTGCACTTTAAATATACTAATCAAAATAAACAGGAAAACAAGGAAAATAATGACGGTATTTTGGATACATCATCCAAAAGTTGACATAGAAAGGTTATATATACAACGTATCGAAGGTGGTAGACGCCTTAAACAACAAGACTATTACAAAATAACCGCCGTAGAACTACAGAAATGCCTACTTCAGAAGCAAGGAAAACTAATACAAATGGCTACAACACACGAACAAAATAAAAAAAACTGTTTTCAGTGCCTAACAACTATGAAGAAAAAGAAGTAACAACAAAAGCTGTAAAACAACTGAAATCTAAATTAAAACTGGAACAGCTACGAATCCTTATAAAACGATGGCAAGAAAAGCTCCTTCATGGCAAATATTGGGTTAAACTAAACAGAAAAGGTATAGACGAAACAATAGTGGGGAAGCTTTGAACTTGTGCTGCAAGTCCTGAGCTTTTCAGCCATTGTTGGAATATTGTTTCGTCTATTCCAGACCATGAATATTTTGGATTGAAATTTAACATTATACAATGAATTGTGGGTCACGTATTATGTTTCAGGAATGAAAAATACCACTGTTGCATAGAAATTGATGTGAGAGAGTGAAAGACTGACCAAGAATTACAAGAACTAACAAACCAAATGTAGGACGTTGAAAGTAAGTCTTGAAGTTGAAACAAGAGTGATTAAGAACATGCAAATAAAATGATATATATTGTAGACAGTTTTGAAGATGATCCACTAGAGAAATTTCAGCAACTGAGATTTAGAACTAGTTAACTTAAAAGTAGTGGCATGAATATGAGTGAAAGGTAATATATTGGAAATTAAGATATGATTTTATAAATACTGGAGATGTCAGCACACTGATATTAGCGGGTGCAAATATAGTCGAGACCTGTTGAGAAGAAAGAAGCACAAGAGACAGATTGGCAGTTATTTTGGTAGACAAAAATGGATATAAAGAAATATGACCAGACATAAGAAAAGATATAAATAACTCGGCCAAGTGAAAGCGAGACAGCGTTCTAGAGTAAATTGTAGATCAAAGGGAGCGAAGCAGGTTAATAGAATTGGAAGTGGAGCGGTCAGTGAAGAGCCAAAGCGGAGAGAAAAGTAAAAAGTTGCTCAAATTAGAAAATACAGAGAAAGAAATAACTAGCAAAGTCACCTTTTTCACACAGAGTTAGAAAGAGAGAAATGATAGAATAAAGCCACAAAATGAAGAGAACTACTTATTCAGGGCAGAAATCTCGGAGAAAGTTGTGAAGCAAAATTATGCACTACAATGAATAAAGTAAGTGAAAAATTAACTGCACAAAACTTTTAAGACACAGAAGGATTTTCACCATCACAAAAGCAGTTTTGTAAATTCAGTTAGAAAATGTGGAAAGCTGCTGAACTAAAACTTGTTCAAGGTTACTGACTGAAGATTTTTTAATCTTAGCGAAACTATTATTATTATTGTTCAGTGACCAGAATAACAACACCACAACAACTATAATAATAATAATAATAATAATAATAATAATAATAATAATAATAATAATAATAATAATAATAATAATAATAAAAATAATACTAACATCGAAAAATACCTTAGGAATGAGAACCCAGGTTCGAAATTTCCCCAAGAAACCTGATGAAGGCTGGAGAGTATATCAGCCGAAACTTTGTGTTAACAACAAACAAGATGAAGACAAACATCCGTCGAATGTAAATAATGTAAATAATGTACAAAATCCCTCATCTCTCAAATATATAACTGTATATTTATATTGCTTTGATGATGAGCACAAGCATGGTGACAATGCTTCACAAAATTCCCCAGTCAATTTGTTGTTGGTTGGTTGAGATTTTCCCTTTAACTGATATTCCAGTTTCATTTTCCAAAGTAGCGAGGTCAGAGGGACAATGCAGAGAAAACTAAAAGCAACGGAGTTAAGCTATCGCTTATTATCATTATTATTCTTATTATTAAGGCGGCGAGCTGGCAGAATTGTTAGCGCGCCTGACAAAATGCTTAACGGTATTTCGTACGTCGCTACGTTCAGAGTTTAAATTCCGCCAACTTGGCTTTACCATTCTTCATTTCGAGGTCGATAAAATAAGTACCACTTGAACAGTGAGGTCGATGCAATCGGATTCATTCCCCCCC
>NC_068982.1:31747470-31750091 GCF_001194135.2 Octopus bimaculoides
TGCCCTTGTGGCAAAATTTGAAACCATTATTATAATTGCTGTTGTTGTTTTTGTGGCTGTTGTTGTTGTTGTTGTTGTTGTTATTATTATTATTATTATTCACTGCAAAATACATAGGACGTGTTTTCAAACGCCCCTGGTTAGTGCAGCTTAAAACATTTATTTTCACCGGTTTGTTGCTTATTTGCATTATATATTTTATTCCAAGTTGTCAATAGAAACACCAGGAACCTGTTATTGGTTTTCTATGGTTGTTTAGCACCTCGAGGAGCTATATTCGGCCCAAATAATTTCTGTGGGCATTTAATTTAATTTAATCAAACATAAATCAGCAAGATGGCGGAGCTTGTCTTGAAACAGTTGAGAAAAATAAAACTGTCCCTCCCACGAATCTGGTGACTGCTGAAGATTTCCCTCCCCTTCCCTTTGTTACTGGAAACAAAACAGGAGAAGGGGAGGAGAAAAACGAGATTGTAACAGTACAAAGTCCACCTCATAGTAACAGCAGTAGTAGCAGTAACAGCAACAGCGGTAGCAGTGACAACAGCAGCTGCAGCAGGGATAGTAGTGGTAGCAACAACAACGAAAGGGAGAGCAACACCGGCTGTGGTAGCAACAACGGCAACAGCTATAGCAAAAGTAACAACAGCAACAAAACCAACACTAACAACATCGACAAGAACAACGACAACAACAACGGCTGCAACAACAGGAAGAACAATGAGAACATTGCCAACAACAAAGGCTCTGCATGTCGTGGATAATGATGCGCTGAGGCTGCGGCATCTCCAGATATTCTGCCTAAACGGTGAACAGGTGTGGCTGCCGTTTGTCAAACAGGCCTTTCCCCAGCTCGTCTCCTCGACTGAGCTGCAGTCCTGAGTCAAGAAGAGACCGAGACAAGGTGACTGGCATTTGGAATGTTGCCAGGCACTCACTGCCCTCTATTAGTCGGGCAATGCGATCAATGGAACATCCACTCTCGAATTCTATAGAGGGTTAGTGGAGGAAAAGAGCGACGACACACTCGGGGAGGCACTAAGCGTCGACAAAGTCGACCTGACTTGTCTGCTCAGGAGGACTTTCAAGCCGGGGACGATGGATAACTTTCAGAAATCCCTTTCTTAGCGGTGCTTCCGGCGATACACTGCCGGTTCGAAATAAACTCTTACAGGCACGGAAGTGCTGTCAAATGGACCGACACGAGATGCGCGTGGGGGGGGGGACGAAGCTGTTCTGCACGTACTCGTCCACTGTCCGTATATTACTGACGTGTGGTGTTAAATTGAAGATCTGTTATCGCGCATAGAACGGATCCGGCTATCGGTCGAGTCCATAGTGAAGATCGATCCACCGCCTTCCATTGGTTCGGAAGGACAAGCAATTTTCGTCTGTCTGATAGCAGTAACGAAGGAAGTTGTATAGTGGACCAGGTTGAAAGAACTGAAGACAGACACTTTTCTCTTCGGCCAATCACTCATAAACTTTTTCAAATTTCACTTGAAAAGGAAGATGGGGGTTAGAGAGAGAAGTATTGCTAAAAGGTGGGTAAATGTAGCGAAAATGGCCCCTGTAAGTGGACCTACTCTAATAATGCGCCTGTAGGCTAGTGAATCTGATGGGGAGGAGGGTACCCTTACTGGATTCCCTCGAAGCGTCGAGTGGTTCAGGATTAGCAGGATACTTTCATTGCTATATTTTTCTTGTTTGATATTGCTTTTATTGTTTTGTGTCTCGTTGTTTTGTGTAAAATCCCAAATGTCCACGTCTACTGTATTGTCCCCTATATTTCGGTCCTAGTGCCAAATAAATGAAGTAATTATTATTATTATTATCATTAGTAGTAGTAGTAGTAGTAGTAGTAGTAGTAGTAGTGTCATTATTATTATTATTATTATTATTATTATTATTATTATTATTATTATTATCATTTTTTTCATTCAACATTTGGTTGTTTCAGGCAAATTTCTACTGCATCAACTGCTACACTTCCCTGTTGTTGTGGTGTATGCAGCATTGTGTGTTCTTTTTTGCTGTTGCGAGTGTGAAGACTCCTTCCGGTGTTGTATTGCATCCGTTTCTCTTTTTTTATGGCGTGTGGTGCAGTTTTTGTTGTATTAGTGTTTATATTGTTTGTTATATGTGTAATGCATCGGGTATACGGTCTGGTAGTGGTAGTTTATTTCATTGGATACTAGCTATATAGAGTGCGACTTGTATTTGTGGATTAAGTTGTATTGAATTGATAGTGTCTTGCGTAGGATGTTCTTTATTATTATTATTATTATTATTATTATTATTATTATTTTATGTTTGACTTTTGTTTTGCATTTGTACAAGTTGGATCCAAGTCTCACCCAGAGACCTCAAGAGACAACAAGTTAGAAGTTCATGTAGGTCTTATGCCTAGGGTACCATATATTTGGATTTGTACAGTTTTGTTCAAGTGAATGTTTAAGAAACCATAAGAAAATTATGTTTGCTTTAAAATTTGAGATCACATAGACAGTATTTTACGTAGGATATGGGCAGTTCCCATGAGCACTATCTTTTGGACTTCAGCCATTTTGGGGTTTCCTGGTATCTGAGCTAGGTAGTAATCAGCCCGTTTCGCTGTCATT
>NC_068982.1:31751142-31752075 GCF_001194135.2 Octopus bimaculoides
GCCTTTCATCCTTTCGGGGTCAATTAAATAAGTACCAGTTACGCACTGGGGTCAATATAATCGACTTCACCCCTCCCCCCAAGCTTCCCTTGTGGTAAAAATTTAAAATCATAATTATTATTATTATAAGTAGTAGTAGTAGTAGTAGTAGCAGCAGCAGCAGCAGCAGTAGTAATAGTAGTAGTAATAGTATATAGAGAATACAGTGGGTACCATGCACAAGGCATATTTAGATCATCAATGTCGTACACAAAGACGATATGATGTGTAAATAATGCATGAAAGATTGGTTGCTGTTATAAAGAGAAAGCATGATATGATGAGAAGACTTCGACAAACGCTAAAAAATATATTATGTGGATGTGTTTACAGAAGACGCATTTGACTTATCTGATCAATATTGCTACAGATGGAGCATGATACACAAATAATGAATATATCAATGCACGAAAAATTTTTAAATCTTAGTTTTCGTTTCTTGCTTATTCCATTTCCTATGATGCTTATTTTTTCCTTCTTTTTTTTTTTTTGCTTCTTTCTTTTCATCAACATTTTCTTTATTCTTTCTGACCACTTTCTATAATCTTAACTTTCTGTTCATAGCTTTCTTTTGTGTTTATTTCTCCATTAATGTTGTATGTTTCTTAGTTTATTATATACGTCCAGACACATATGTTTGTTGACATACGCTCATGCTCACATACGCACAATTATACCCAAGCTCAAATACTCACACTCTCTTACGCGCACGCACACACACAGATGCACACAAATGCATAAACAAACACAAGCTATATATTCACTTACACAAGAACACAAAAATAAATGCACTCATAAAACACGCATCACGAATCCAATGGCCATATATATACATATATTGATACATAGGCATATATATATTCATATAAGTATATATAGATATATGTGTATATC
>NC_068982.1:31752213-31752677 GCF_001194135.2 Octopus bimaculoides
TATATATATATATATATATATATATATGTATGTATGTATTTATACACAATCCTATAGAAGAAAAAAATCAGATAAGTGGAAACGAAAAAATTAATAACTGGAGACACAGCAACGTTTCTAAAGAGATTTGTATTCTATATTCAATAAAACCAAGTTCTATTTTGTCATGTCCTTAGGTAAGAAATGAATTCCTATCATGGAATGGCACATAAAAGAAAAAAAGGAACGATAGATTAATCACCAAAGATTGTTATTTACTTTACAGCATTCTGATGCGAGAGAAAGTATATGAATAAATAAATATTAAAGAGATTAAAGACGCTATTATTTGAGTCTAATGGTGGATAACATTATTATTATTATTATTATTATTATTATTATTATTATTATTATTATTATTATTATTATTGTTGTTGTTGTTGTTCTTGTTGTTCTTGTTGTTCTTGTTATTATTATTATTATTA
>NC_068982.1:31752687-31755858 GCF_001194135.2 Octopus bimaculoides
ATTATTATTATTATTATTATTATTATTGTTGTTGTTGTTGTTGTTGTTCTTGTTGTTGTTGTTATTATTATTATTATTATTATTATTATTAACAGTACGTGTAATAGCAGTAGCTATTATTATTATTATTATTATTCTTTCTAGTTTTGGCACAAGGCCAACAATTTTGAGGCGATGGACATGCTGATGATATCAACCCGGTAGTTGACCGGTATTAATGACTTGAAATGGAGGAAAACGAAAGCTAACCAAGGTAAGATTTGAACTCAGACGGAAAATGTCAAAAGAAATACCTCCAAACATTATGCATGATGTTCTAACGATTGTGCTATCGAAAAATAATATCAGAATCACAGAAATAACAATGTTAACATTGACAATAAGAACATCAATACTAACTTTTTACAGCGACTAACGATATTCTTGAATAAATGAGTCATTGTTCTTCAAAGTGTTTCTTTTTTTTTTTCTTTCTTTTATAATATTATATTATCCAGTTTTTCTAATTAACACTTCAAGAACCAGTAGTCTCTCAACTCAGAATAAATTGGAACAATCAAACTTTTGTTCTGAGATATTTCTCGGAGATCTTTCATATAATAATATAAAGATGCTTCACTTTTCTTTCTTTTTATTTATTACATTTTGTTTTTACATATATCTGTGTGTGTGTGTGTGTGTGTGTGTGTGTGTGTGTGTGAGTGTGTGTGTGTGTATCTGTGTGCGTGTGTGTACGTGCGTGTGTGTACGTGCGTGTGTATACGTGCATGTGTGCAATGTTTTCTTTTTTTTGTATTTATATATCATGTGAATGGAATGATGGACATTTTGTTTCTCTTTCTATTTTTTCGCAAATCAATACGATCTTTGTTTTGATAGTGAAATACTTGTTCGGAATATTAATTTAACAGATATTTGTCTTTGCTGAAAGATTAATTTTATGATTGTAGATATTGTCAAATTAGTAACAAATAAATGTATAATTCAGCTAAAGATGTATATCACAACGACGGTGATATTACGAATGGGAACACAAAGGATATGAAAAAAAAAGTATATACAATTATTTCATAAAATGAAAAGGATGTGCTGGTTATTATATCTGATTTATACTAGTGTTATTAGGTCAACGCAAAAAGGAAAATATCCCATTTTTATCAGATAGAAGGAGAAGAAATCAATGCAAAACTGCCTAGCATTAGAGGCATATTGATCATTGTCAGTAAAGAAGTAAGTTGATAAGTATAAATATATGGAGTCTGTAGCATCTAAATATCCAAAATAAAATTAAGTCGTTGTCTCTACATAAAGGCATCTATATTCGTGTCTAAATACAAGGTCAATAATTATAATTTGATAAGATTTTTAACATTGCATTGCTCATTTATTTCTTTATGAAATTTTAGTAACGAAACAAAAGGATTATTATGATCAATTTGTACAAAATCTTATGCATATTGAAGAAACTATCCAGGGCATCAGAAATATTGCAGACATATCAGCAACAAGCATTATCAACTTCATCGTCATGATATCAACGTCGGCATCGGCATCGTCGTCGTTGTCATCATGATCATCATGCTCGCCACAACCACAACCATCACCACCTAACACCGTCACAACAATCACATCCATCACCATTATAATCATCAAAACACAGATGTCGATTCTATATAATTTCATTCTGAATATAATGCTCTCGTTTCCGACATCATCATTATCTTCACCATACCATCGTTAATCTTTGTCTTCATCGACATTTGGTGTGGCTGTCGTCTTGATGAAAAGATAATAAAGATGATGATGATAATGACCAATGTTATATTTGTTTAACACTGATATATAAATTCCGATTCTACAGTTTGCGATATCCTCATGTTCGCAGATCTCCCCTTAACCTTTTAAAAATCTAGTCCTTTATAATCGATTCATTGAAACAAGCTTAAATTGTACGTGTATAGACCACTTAGTGGCAATACATATGCATGTATGTGTCTGTGTGTTTGTGCCTGTATATACATGTATATATATATATATATATATATGACAATGTATGTCGACGTTGATGTCTCGCCAATCATATATTACACTTAGCGATGATGTAGCAGATTATCATTATCACTTCTGTGAGTTATAAACGTGTTTGATTAATTAAAATTACCACGGTAATGAAGACAAAATCCTTTGCTTAAAATGTTTTCTTGTCAAGAAAGGCAACAGAACAGCTCAAAAATAAAACTTAATATCTTAGAGTGATTCTAAAATCATTGTACATAATGTAAATGTCCTTCTAATTATCATTGTGTATCCTATTAATCATATTCAGCTTACGTATATCGTGATGTTGTGGTTTCTTGTACATTCGGTATCAATGATGACCACAGAAATCAATTTCAGATTAGTTGTTTGTATGTTTTAAGCATGTAATCAAGTAACTTGCATTTACCGGAAGTACCAAAATCTTCTTGCAACCATTTCCGAATTGTA
Organism: Octopus bimaculoides; assembly: GCF_001194135.2. Taxonomy (NCBI): domain Eukaryota; kingdom Metazoa; phylum Mollusca; class Cephalopoda; order Octopoda; family Octopodidae; genus Octopus; species Octopus bimaculoides. The sequence goes on from NC_068982.1 coordinate 31,755,175, forward strand.
GTCATCGTAATTCTATACGCTCAATATCTAGGTCTATGTTTTCTAATATATCTATTATATTCAGCACACACCAGAACATGAACTGACAAGACAAATGAAAATATACAAAATAAAGAATTAATCGTAGACCATGATTTCGCCATTAATGCATTTACGCAATTTTTACTCACGTAAACATATTCGTGGCTCTTCTGCAAATTATACTGAATTGGAACGGTCGCAATGAAGAGACACGGATGTGTTTACGTGAGTAAAAATTACGTTAATGCATTAATGGCGAAACCATGATCTACGATTAATTCTTTATTTTGTATATTTTCATTTGTCTTGCCCGTTCATGTTCTGGTGTGTGCTGAATTTCCCTTGGGAACATTCTTTTCTTTTGTGGTTTGACCGTAGTTGGTCTATTTCTAGCATAATGGATGTCCACTTAGTGTTCATGCCTTCTTATATGTATGTCATATAATTCTTCTGAATTTTTCAGAATTTTCTTTATGCTAGGGCATTGGTTTTAAATTGGTGTTCATTAAATTAATATCCAATTTATAGCCCTTATTATTATTTAAATTTATATATATATATATTTATTTATATATATATATATTTATATATATATATACATAGCTTGTTTTCACCTTTTCGATATCAGTGAAGAATTTCACTGGAAAAGTAGATATAAGATTG
>NC_068982.1:31759186-31761901 GCF_001194135.2 Octopus bimaculoides
CAAACTCATTAACCACCCCACTTCTTTTGTATTTTATTGTAAAATCACTCTCCATAGGACTGGCAGTGCAATGATTGTATGCATCCTGAGTTAAAATCTCGTCTTCAAGGCGATATCTTTCATTTCATCTTTTCTCCGCTGTGTGATTCTTGTCTCATACGTCATTAGTAATAATGCACTCAAAGAGATTCATTGAATTTATTATTTGCAATCAGTATGGATTTTAAAATCTAAATTCAGCGAAAACATTCTCTCCTGGGGATGAACTTCAATATCTTTTATTTTATGAGATTCCACCCTTCTAAGTCATTTATATACCTCAACAATATTTCAATCATTTGATATTTATACCACTATATAGATCCATTTCAATCTATGATTTCAATTTATGATTCTGCCAGGTTTCCTCACTTTTGTACATTTCTAGATATCAAATATCATTTCAATGTCACTACTAAATATTCGTACGGTTTACTTTAAGGAATCCAGTTGACTTTCGTATTATCCACAAAGCTTTAAATCATTCCTGGAAAGGAAATGATTCAGATTTACTGTATTCTTTCTCATTGAATATCGTTCCTCAGCTTTATTCAGAAATATTGGATTAGTATTTATAACATACAAAATGAGAAAAAGGTTTTGCCATTGAAAGATTTGTCTTCTTATCTGTAAATCAGCTAAATTTCCTTCGTTTCAATAATATTCGGTTCTCCAATGCTGCATTATAATTCTTAACGTGCATCTAAACTCTTCCGAAACCTTGGAACAATTCCAGATAAGGCTTGATCGACGACTGGGTAACCAGATCATAAAGTGAAGTTTATAATCGATCCACCCTTTGCACAAGTATAGCATTCTTGTCCTGCAATTCCCGCAAAACTTGTGGTTGTTCTTCTTTATCATCAGCGTCGTCGTCGTCGTCGTCGTCAACTTCATCATCATCATCATCATCATCATCATCATCATCATCATATTATTGTTATTGTTACATCTATTGTTCGTTGTAGTGTTGCTGTTATTGTTAGTATTGGTACTGTTATTATCATCGATTCCTATGGATGTCCCGAAAATTGTGAACATTTTCTCGATTCAAGATCTTCATTACAAACAGTTTCATATGCTTTGTCCCCCTCCCTCGTCTACGATTAACCTTTTGTTAATCCACAAGTCTTTGCCAGCCTCTGTTTAATGTACATTGTAATTTTATAGATTGCCCTACGTTGTAGCTAATAAAATTATTATTATTATGGTTCAGTAGTTTTATTTTTATAACGTGCTTTCACTTCACTACCGAGCGCAGCTCTGTGCGCCTTGGGTATGTGCTGTGGTTTGCTGTGGTGCTCTTATGGTTACTGTATTGAAAGTGTTTTGCGTAGGATGTGTGCTGTGCCCAGTAGTGCAATTTTCTGTATGGTATATATATTTGTAAGTCCTGGTGTTTTTGTTATGTATTTGTCTGAATATTTGTTTATTATACCTAAGACATCTACTATGATAGGAATTGTTTCTGTTTTTAGATTCCCCATTCGAGTTACCTCTATTTCCAGGTCTTTGTATTTTGAAAGTTTCTCCATTTCTTAAAGGGAAACGTTGTCATCTGTTAGTATTGATACATCAATTACAAAGCATTTTTTTTTTCATTCATAATCTTTGACAACTATATCTGGTCTATTGGCCTTAATTTCTCTAGCTGTGTGTATTGGCATATCCCAGAGTATGGTTGCTTTCTCGTTTTCTGTGACCTTTTCTGGCGTGTGTTTATACCATCCTTTTTCTGTTGTTATTCCATAGTGTTGGCATAGCTTCCAGTGTATATAGGTCCCCGCTCTGTCGTCTCTGTGAATATATTCCTATGTTTTTTTTCATTATATGTTTTTGGTAATTTCTGGTGGGGAGGCTTTGGTCTTGTGCAGCAATTAAAAATCCTTCAGTCTCTGCTTTGAGTCCTGAGCTTCTCAACCATTGCTGGGATTTATTATTATTATTATTATTATTATTATTATTATTATTATTATTATCATTCACTGAACTACCGAGCGCAGCTCTGTATACGTTGAGTGTGTGCTGTGGTTTGTTGTGCTGCCCCTATTTTCACTGTATTGAAAGTGCTCTAGATAATATGTTCGCGGTGCTTAGTAATGCGATATTTTGTATGTTACATACATTTGTAAGTCCTGGTGTTTTGTTTATGTATTCGTCTGAATGTGTTTTTTTATCATACCTAATGCACCTTACTATTATAGGAATTGGTTCTGTTTTTAGGCTCCACATTCGAATTAACTCTATTTGCAGATCTTTGTATTTTGATAATTTCTCCGTTTCTTTTATTGTTAGTAGTATTGTGGTAAAGGTGGTGAACTGGCAGAATTGTTAGCACGCCGAGCGAAAAGTTTAGCAGTATTTCGTCTACAACGTTCCGAGTTCAAATTCCGCCGAGGTCGACTTTACTTTTCATCTTTTCGGGGTCGATAAACTAAGGACCAGACAAGTCCTGGGATTGATGTAGTCGACTATACCCCTCCCCACAAATCAAGGCCTTGTTCCTATAACAGAAACGATTATTATTGTTGTTGCTGTTGTTGTTGTTGTTGTTATTATTATTATTATTTCTGTATTTTGTATTGAACCAATGTCAGAATCCATAGAATTGGCTTTAATATATATATGTGTGTGTGTGTGTGTGTATGTGTGTGTGTGTCTGTCTGTCTGTCTGTC
>NC_068982.1:31763218-31771651 GCF_001194135.2 Octopus bimaculoides
CTTTCAGAGATCAATAAATTAAGTACCAGCTGAGTACTGGGGTCGATGAAATCGACTTAACCCTCTCCCCAAATTTCAGTCCTTGTGCTTATAGTAGAAATAATAATTATTATTATGTTGACACCCACCTTGCTGAATATTATGAGGGGAAGAAAGTCAGATCGTGTGAATTTTCCAAAATTCCTCTTTCAACCCCCTCGGACAAATTCTTTCCTGTAAATCCCTATATATACTGAAGCTACAACATCTAAGAGGTATTTGTAGAAACTTTTGTTAAAAACTATCGATTTTTCTGGATGTCATGAGGCAACAAATTGGAGGGCGCATGCATCTGTAGTAATGCCCTTTTTTATTTATGCGATTTTTCATGTTTATTTCATTCATTGTTTGCAATGTTCTCTCTCCCTCTTCTCTCTCTCTCTCTTTCTCTCGCTCTCACACTCTGCAAAGCTTACAGATGGACTGCTGTACTGATATCTCTATGTTTCTTTGAGGGGAAGGTAAAACTTGATAAATTAATTCGCTCTCTGTTGTTGGACTATCGTGATGCTTGTTTAAAGAAGAGAGATTAAGATTGTGGTAAAATAATGAAAGCAGTATTTACTAAGCAAATGAGCACTATTATACACAGAAATAATTAGACGTAAAATACAAAAAAATATTAGAATTGGAAATCTAATGTGAAAATATTATCTAGTGACTATCAGAAAACCGCTCGGAGGGCGAACTTTCTACTAGTAATGATCATCAACAATAATAATAATAATAATAATAATAATAATAATAATAATAATAATAATAATAATAATAAATGCCCTGATGCAGTGCCAGATGCTTATTGGGAATGTTATGCACATGTTTTCTCATGATATAAAAGATGGGCTACAGCAAACATTCTGCTTAATACCACAGATTTGCCTCTCAGTTGTTTGATCTTAACCAGTTGAGCGTGTCACTTAGTGGATGACGATATGTGCATCTCTGACCACCCAAAAGTAGCAGGGGAACATCATAGCCATATGCTATGAGGAATGTTGGTGAGTTTGAATAATTCACCCCTTGTATCATTTATCACCCTTAAGCAAACTTTCGTTTATCATCTTTAAGCAAACTTTATTCAGGGAACTTTAGAGCAGGATGAACTACTCTATCTCAAGAAAATTCTAACTGGGTTCCACCTAAAAAGTCATACGCTGTTTATCATGATATGAGATCACCGTGTCGCGCACATATGATTGTGATGCATATGCCTTGTTTCTCTTTATCAGATGGGTAGTCATGATGGATATATTGTGCTTGGTATACTTGTACCCCAGTGTCACTTTGATAATATGCGCTGCTAGACCGCAGAGAGTGTCGAAGGATATGAGCTCAAACCGCAGAGAGTGGTGAAGCTGGATACTTGCAAAATCCTCTGGGATTTCCCAATCTAAACGGATCAGGTGCTAAAGCATAACAGACCGGACCAAGTGGTAGTCGATAAGATGCTCCGCATGTGCGAGATAGTTGATGTTGCGTGCCACTTTGACCCACAAATATTCAAGAAGGAGGCGACAAAAAATAGATAAATACAACACTCTTAATTACGAAGTAGCCGAGCTATGGAAAATTAAAAAGGTGAAGATAGTGCTAAATATTGTTAGGCCCTTGGAAACAGTATCAGAAGGAATCAAGTGGAATATAAAGAAAATCGAAATAGAGTGCGCAGTAGAACTGTTACAAAAGTTTTGCCTTCTTGGTACGGCCAGAATAATCAGGAAAATATTAGATAGTTGAAAAGAATTGACAGAATTGTATCGAAAACTCCAGGAGTTACAACAAAACTTGAGATAAAAAGAAAAAAATAATAATAATGATAATATAACTACCACTACTAATGCAACTGTTATAACTACATACGCTAATGTTTTCATATTTAATGAAGGTCTGTCACGGCTAATCTTCAATAAACTTATCAAAATAATGTTTTCGCTTTCGTATTATACTGCGCGTACATATGCACATAACACATTCACACACACATACTCTAACATCCATGCACTTAGGCATTAATATATTTTTAGTATTTGATTATTGCTTCATGCTGAAGTGGGTAAAGTTTGTCCAAATATTTGTCTATACTATAGTTAATCCTTCTCTTCTATCGCTTTTTTTTTTCAATGAATTGGTGCTTCATAGGTTGTTTCGAAATCAAAAGAATTAAAAGATTAGTATAATATAGACCTAATAAAAAATACACGAAAATATCATCTTAATAGTAGAATAAAATATCACATTCCAAATCTCATCCTATCCAATGTAAATGCAAATGTTGCAAAGGATACACTAAAAGCAAAAGTAATGCTTTAATAAACATTGGGTGTATTTCCATTTAAAAAGAATTTCATATATAATATATTCTTAAATAATTTATCCTATTAGGCTACAGTGGATATTAGCAAAATTTTGAAATGTCATATTCCTCCAATCACAAATATTTAAGTAGAAGTATCGATTTAAAAACGGTAGTTTGTACCTAGATATAACATTGATATATTGCTGACAATATTTCCATAAGGCTAGTTACTTATTTCTGACAAATTGGAAGTGAGATATACTGCAAAATATCATGCAGCCTTCAATGTGTGCTTAACATTGGCCCTGGAGACAATGGTCTCACAAACTGATTCTAAGAGTTCAGTACAATATCCGAACATCTTTTTCGAACATTTTCCGCTGAGCGTCTAACATGTATAACAAAATAACACGTAATAACAGAAATCTCTCTGGATGGTAGACATCAGATTTTAAAGAGATGTTTCATAACTTGAAAACATACGGCATTCAGATAAAATTTCTAGTGTATCTGTTTATATCACACATGCTTTAATGTTATATATAAAAGATACCCGAAAATATAGAACTTATATATCTTAATTTACTAACCATCAACTCACATAATGACGGAGAGAACTGAAGGCTATATCCATGTATAATCACACAAACATCAATTTGATACTACATAGTAAGATAATTATTTCCAACAAACAAATGCATTACACTCTTGTTTACTAGAGAATATTTCAAACAGCACAGCTTCTATCGCATTAACATTTCACATACAAACAGTAAGACTCCAATCATCATACACAATAATTCAATGTCGTTCACACATCACATGCTGGGCATGATTATCAAAACATGAAGTCAATAAAGAGTACAAATCTTTAGAACAACGTAACACAATCTTATCTCTAGTTTCTTAAGTTGTTTTGATAAGTTGCTATTGAAAACGTGATCAGTTGTCCTATTCTAGATTTGTTGTTATTGTTCTTTAGTTCCTCCATCAGTCTTAACTAGTAGACCAATGATCAAAAGCGTCCCAGGATTAATTATCTAATATCTCTTTTGGAGAATGGGTGTGGTTTGAGGGAGACACCGCTGCATTTTTTAGTAGATTGTGCTACTACGTAGAAGCTTCTTATTCAAATTTATCAGTTCTCAGGGTTTGGAGATCAACGCTAGTAGTTAATAATACATTTAATTCCTACACAATTCATCAGCTGTTTACCAAAAGTCTGTTGCAACATTTTCCAGCACAGTTATAAAATATACGTGTAAAAGATAATTGGTTTGTTCAAAACCAAAATATATGTGCTGTAATCGAGTATAAATAACACAGGTGACACAATATCAACTTCGCTCGCGTTAGGTGCGAAAATCAAATTACAAACAATATATTAGATCCATCTTGTATATTGGCAATTCTGATTAGAAAAGAAACCAAGCAAAGCATTAATAAATTCATCTACAAAGTGTTCTCTTGAAAACATTACATGCACACGCACTCACATATATTTACACACACATATAGACACAGTGACACATAGGGCGTATGAGGAAATTTATATTATGATACAGGTACAGATACAAATTTACACGTCGGGCCTATGAAGAAAGTCATGTTCTGACACACAACCTGCTGGAAATAGCTAGTAAATGTCCTTCAGATAACACCTTCTGCCTAAGAAAAGAAGAACACTATATCATATATTTCTACATAATACTGCTAAACTAGATCTTTTATCTTTTACTTCTAGACTGCAGCCAAACTAGCGCACCACCTTGACTTTTTCGTGAACGAACTGACCTCCTATGCTTATTTCATTTTTTAAAGTCTGGTATTTATTCTATCAGACTCTTTTGCTGAACTGCTCATTTATGGAGACGTAAACACACCAACACCGGTTGTCTAGTGGTGGTGGAGCACAAAGACACACCTACACACGCAGAAACACATACACACACACACATATATATATATATATATATATATTAGAGACAGATGGGTGGGGTGTGTGGCTTAGTGGTTAGGGTGTTGGACTCATGATCGTAAGATTGTGGTTTCGTTTCCTGGACCGAGCGATGCGTTGTGCTCTTGAGCAAAACACTTCATTTTACGTTGTTCCATTCCACTCAGCTGACAAAAATGATTATTCCTGCGATGGATCGGCGTCACGTCCAGGTGGAGAATTTCTACTCCACTGAAACCGGGAAAACGGCCTTTATGAGCTTGGGGTGACTCGAGAAGGAAGCATTTCTTCTGTAGACAGATGGAGATATTATTATACACGACGGACTTCTTTTAGATTCCTTCTACCAAATCCACTCGCAGCGCTTTGGACGATCCAAAGTAAGAGAAGTAGAAGATATTTTCCCGAAGTGCCACGCAGTGAGACTGAGCTTGGAATAATCTGGTTAGGAAACAAACTTATCCCACAGCTCGAATTCTTTTAATCTTAAGTTTGCTAGATCACCATTGATCAGGTAAACAATGGTAACACAGCCGTTTTTACACGCACATCCTAATAACACATACACCGGATGTAGATTTAATGTTCACGTTGTTTCTACATCGAAAAGGTCAACATACACGTCAATGAAAAAAACTTCTTTTTTTCTTGTAATTAACATTTCCAGCAATTCCATGAAACTTGAATGCACTCCTATTATTATAACTGATCATACGAGTTATGGGTATTCTTTCTTTTTTTTTTGTATTTAATTTAAATTTGTTAACGTATATAGTTATTTAATTCCATTTGTTTATCTGTGTATTGTATTTTATTTTGTTCATATTGTTATCAATTTATGGGGATCTTATTCTGTCATATATTGTGGTGTGTTCGGTGTGTGTGTGTGAATAATAACACCCGAATCCTTCATTCACACTATGCCAAACCTATTGTCTCCAAATATCTGATTCACCGAAACTCGGTTATCGTGGACAATGCTAAATTCAATATATTGATGGCAGACCTTGTCAGAGTAATACGAAATGTGTCCCCCATGTGCGACCTTACAGAGTTAAAGAGACACATACAACATTTCGTTCACCGCATACAGTTCTCATGATACAGCTATAAAGAAAGGATCAGAGTATACAAATGAGCCATGAGGAAATTTGAAACTATCATACGTAACGATAGTAATGGAATTTGCCCACTCTATAGGAGCAAGTCATAGAGCACCATTGAAAGGACTAAGACGAAAATAGGGAAGGCCAACTCATGGTATGATAGCCACAAATACCAGAGTACCATGTTCGTCGACACCACCCCTAGAGGCGAACTGGCATACCGCTTTAGAAGGACGCTAGACAAACTTAAGCTAAGAATTAAGGTTGTTGAAAGGCCAGGCAACCCTATCAAATCCCTAATCGGTAGAACCTTTTAGTAGAAACCTTGCACTGATAGGAATTGTACTGTATGTAGATTTAGCCCACAAACAAACTCTAAAGCCAGAAATGTAGTCTATAGTATAAGATGTACAGAGAGACAACGACGTACGTAGGGGAAACGGCACGGAGTATAGGAGAGCGAGTAAATGAGCATTGCAGGGAACTTAAGGAAGAGAAGAGATCATCGGTTCTGTACCAGCACACCGAGCAGGAACACGGGGGCTCACTCAACAACATAGAAGTTCAAATCTTGTCCACATATTGAACGGACGCAACGCTTAGACAAATTACAGAAGCTACACACATAATAGAAGATAAACCTAGCCTGAAGAGGAAACTGGAATTGAACACTAGCGCATACCCCCAATACATAACAACATATGACAGAATAAGATCCCCATAAACTGATAACAATATCAACAAAATATAATACAATACACCGATAAACAAATGGAATTAAATAACTATATACGTTAACAAATTTAAATTAAATACAAAAAAGGAAATAGAAAAAATAATAAGTAGGTATAAACACATGATCAAATAAATAAAAGCAAATTAAACAAACGTGTATAAACAGGGGATACAGATAATACAGACACTCTCCCCACACACACGCACTAACTAAACATAGACACACATAGGGGTGTACGCATGCGCAAATAAAGACACATACAATAGGAATACAAAATACAAAATGGCTGATCGTTAGTAAGGAAAGACACAGAAATAAGAATGAAGACAGCAAAGGACTACTGATGAAGTCACAGAAGTGTGACGAAAGAACTCTGGCCGAAATACGACTACTGTAAAAAATAAAATAAAGCTGAAGCAAATTAACACCAAATATATAGTGCGTGTGTTTTTATTGGCTAAACTGGCAGCATGACCATCCCCGAATACAACGATATCTGTTTCAAAACACGATTTTACATCAAGAATCTTGCAAAATCGATATATAAACCTACATATAGATAGATAGATAGATAGATAGATAGATAGATAGATAGATAGATAGATACAAGAGAGAGAGAGAGAGATAATATTAATGACTTGATGATGATGTTGACGATGTTGATATTAATGAGATTGAGTAGTAGGAGAACGACAAGCAAGGACAAGGAGGATAAAGACTCGGATGAACATCCCTTACCGACATGTTCTTTGATAGCAAACACGTTTGGATCGGCTGTTATGTAATGAGTTCCGAACTAGTTACTGCCGTTACAGAAAGTGTTGGTCGAATGACTTTTTTTTTTGTTCTATTTATTCTACTTTCTTTCTCACATTTTATTTTGCTATTACGTTAATTCTTATAGTCTTTAAACATTGCCAGGTATTAGAAATGTATGAGGTGTGTCTTCTTGAATATGACAATATAACAATAATCTTTCCTGAATATGACAATAATCTTTAAAAAATCAATATTAGCAGAAAAGCCAAAACTCTGAATACGGAGAGCTTCTAACTATTTTACATTAAAATATTATTATACAATATGAATACATTACGCAAATTTTGCATTCAAAGACAAATGAAACACAAAAAGTATTATTATTCATGGCTGCAGTTTGTTTCGATATTCTACAATAACGTGTCGAATCACTTTTAAACAAAAGATATACTTGCATAACATTAGTTTGTTGCTAAAGCAAACTCTTTGAAAGAATTCTCACGTAACTCAGATGCTTACACAACACACAGCAAGGAAAAGTAAAAGTAAGATTGCATTCTTAATTTTACCCAATCTGTCTTGATTTCAATTGTGTTTCATAGACCATAGACAATTGACCACCAATTATGCTTCCTTTCACGATTCTAGACATTTAAACAATGACACACGCTGCACCATTGTGATTTGTATAGTGAAAATCCACACCATTATAACTCATGATTTATCTTCTCTGCTGGAATTTTGATAAATTTTAATCATTTAATATTGTTGCATATATTTACTCAATTAGACTTAGTTGGATTGCTAAGTAAGTAAAGGCATACACCCCCACCACACACAGAATGTTAAGTAACTAGAGATTTATAAATATTTATACACATAAACATAAATACGCGTGTCTATGGCTCTCGTTCGGTGATGTGGACAGTAAGGGAGACAACTTGGACCATCACAATGGCAAATTGTGCTGAAGTTCCTTCTACTATGTGTAGTTAGTACAAAGTATTTGAACTATTGCTGTTGTTGTTACGACACAGTAACAATTAGAATATAACAAAATAGCAGCGCCATGTGATTTTTGTAAGAAAAGCATATGAACGTTCAGAACTGGCATCATGAAACATTAAATTGTTTTCGCTTGTGTTTCAGCATCATTAAATTGTCTATTAGCACGATTGAAACCGGTAACATATTAAGTCAAAAATTTGATTACGTACTGGTTCTTTTCTTCCCCTATGTTATAATGGTAACCTTTCAATTATATCAAAGCTCTGATTCTGTCATTCATCCCTTATTTTGTTCCTGTATTGGTGATAAAAACCTCAAAGTATTTTCTTCTTTTTTTCTTTATGATGTGTGCGCGTGTGTGTGTGTGTGTGTGTGTGTGTGTGTGTGTGTGTGTGTGTGTGGCGTGTTTGTGTGTGTGTTTTCAAAAATAAGCCTCATTTGGTCACATCCCATCAGAGTCGGTTATAAACTTTTAAGCCGACCCTTATTTGTATTTATGCATGTATACATACACACACAAACACACGCGCGC
>NC_068982.1:31771805-31773385 GCF_001194135.2 Octopus bimaculoides
CAGACACAGACACAGACACAGACACACGCACACACACACATACACACACACACACAAACACACACACACACACACACACACACACACACACACACGTGAGTCTGCCTAAAAGTTGAGAGGCTGACCAAGATATTCTATTCTCATGCAATGTAACCAAATGAGTTTTATTTCTTAACATAATCCTCCTTGAAGTTCACATCTTTTGTATTGGTGTTGTGTTGCTGGGATCCCATTCTGGAAGAAGAATACATTTTGTGGATAAAATAGGCACCACCAGCAGATATTAGGTCATCGTGACTATTGTATTGGTTCCCAACCAAATGTTTTTTTAAATTTTTCTTGTTGAGGAACAGTCAGATGGGGTCAAATCAGAACAGGAAGAGTGGTCAACCAGTTCAAAGACACAGTTATGCACGGCAGCCATTGAAACCAAGACCTTGTATGCTGGAGCATTGTCCTGATGAAACGAAACACCTTTCCTTAGTTTCCCAGGGTGTTTGACCTTGATAGCCTTTCATAACTACCTCAGAAAGCTAGTATAACACTCTCAATTGATGGTGTTGTGACCTTTTGAAGATAGTCAATAAACACAATGCCTTTTGCATCCCAAAAATCAGAAGTAATCATCTTCCCGGCAGATGGAGGACCTTGGCTTTCTTTGGAGCATGGGGAGGGGCATGTTTCCACTGCATTGATTGTCACATTGTCTCTGGTTCAAAGTGATGAACCCAACACTCATCCTTAGTTAGGAAACGTTCAGGGAAATCAGCTGGATGTGCCTGAAGCAAAGTTAGATTTCTATGTGATGTGATCAGCTCGGTGTTCTTTCGTTGAGGTGTCAGAAGACGTGGCACCCGCCGAGCAGTAACCTTCATCATGCCAAGTTCATTGTGCAGAATATTCTCAACTGTCTAACAGGATATTATTCTGAAAGCGTTGGCTATTCGATTTATTGTCAATCGTCTGTCGTCTCTTTAACATGTAGTACACACGATCACTGTTTTCCTTGGTGGTGGCAGTTGCACGATTTCTAGACTTTGGGTCACCTTCAACACACTTCATTCCCCTTCTAAATTCTGCTGTTTACTTTTGCAATGCTAATAAAACTGGTGCGTCCTCCTTAATGTGGCAAACATATCAGCATCAATGTCCTTGAGGACTAAACGCTTTTCTCTAGGTACTTGTTAAATCCATGATATTATGTGTTCTCCATTTTTAAGAGAAATGGTTACTAGTTACTTCTGAAGACTTCTTTGAACAATGAGATATTAGTTTACCTGTAATGAAACAATGCAGTAATTAATAAGAAGGACTGAAGTAATGCCTGCAACATTTCACAACTGTACCCTCTGAACTGACTTCTCAGCCTGCCCCGTATATATATTATTCTATTCGCAATAAGAAACTATAACACGTTTATAATGAAGTTGTTGCTATCTTTTATGGTGATAACAATGCTGATCATGAACCTGATGATGATGACGACGATGACAACGATGATGATGATCGTAATGATGATGGTAGTGGTGGTGGTGGTTGTGGTGGTGGTGGCGGTGGTGGTGTTGGTGGCGGTGGTGGTG
>NC_068982.1:31773395-31780442 GCF_001194135.2 Octopus bimaculoides
GATGATGATGATTATGATGATGATGATGATGATGATGATGATGATGATGATGATGATGATGATGATGATGATGATGATGATGATGTTGATGATGATGATGACGATGATGAATTTAATTATTTCTATTTCAATCTGAAGAAACAGAAGGTACAGAATATTGTTTACTACACACTGCAAAATCAATATATCTCCCACTTACTTTTTCAATCGATATGCTACGTAAACATATACCTCAGACCCAATCCAATACACACAAAATTTATTGAGTCACATACCATCAAATTGTTCGGAAGTGATTTGGACATTACCAATGTTTCAACATGAAAACATTTTACATCAGTAACAAGATTTGGTTCTTGTTTTCTAGCATTCATATTTGTTTTGATCTTGGAATTTTGCTTCGTTCATAACATTACTGCTATTCCTCCTAAGAGCTGTACTGCAACAACTGTTACGTGTATGAGCGGCGTTTCTGCTTCAACTAATAAAACTAATATTTTTTCTGCTGTAGATGTAAGGCTAGAAATCTTGGCATATTGGGCTACTCAATTAGATCGACTTCCAGTGATCGACTAGGACTTAACTCATCGAACCTGAAAGGATGAAAGGCAGAATCGACTTTCGTGGCATGCGCTGCTCTTTCATCTAAAAGGAAGAAGAAGAAGAAGAAGAAGAAGAAGAAGAAGAAGAAGAAGAAGAAGAAGAAGAAGAAGAAGAAGAAGAAGAAGATGGGGTGGGAGAAGAAGAAGATGATGATGATGATGATGATGATGATGATGATGATGAAGAAGAAGAAGAAGAAGAAGAAGAAGAAGAAGAAGAAGAAGAAGAAGAAGAAGAAGAAGAAGAAGAAGAAGAAGAAGAAGAAGAATATTCCGCTAATGTGGATACCTGGGAAAGAGCGGGCTGCTACCTATTGAACAGAAAAGGTGCCGAAAGAGGAGCCGAGGAACGAAAGATCAGCTCTTAATTGATAATATAATTATCAGGAACTACAAGAGAAGATACACAGTCCTGAGCATGGCATGGGTTGATTATCGTAAAGCATACGATATGATAACAGACTTCTGGATAAGATGCACCACATATTCTATGTAGTTGATGTTGCATGTCCGTTTGACCCACGAATAGTCAAGAAGGAAGGCGAAAATATAGTGCCCAGTAGAACTGTTGCAAAATGTTTGCCTCCTCGGTACGTCCAGAAAAATCAGGAAAGTATAAGACAGCTGAAAAGAACGGATAGCTTGGTAGCGTAGACCACTACGCATGTAAGATTATGGGGGCTCCAACAAAACTTATGATAAAGGGAAGTAATAATAATAATAATAATAATAATAATAATAATAATAATAATAATAATAATAATAATAATAGGGTACTCGGAGAACTAAGAATCAATTTCGAGAAATATGTCAGAGAAATCAGAATTAACATGAGAGCAGAGTAAGCTCCCCAAATTGCTCTGCTAAGATTTTGAGATTGATATTTGAGCATTGGATGTCTTCCACGATAATCAACAACCATGTATCAAAGCTTACAATGAGCGGAAACAGGCTGTTGGACCTCTGACAACAGGCCGTATTCCGCTCTCACAGAATCAACCAGAGCAAACAAAACCGAACGCTCTGAACATTAAAGCAACAACAACAAGGTGATGACGATGTTTGAAATTTTTTCATCAGATCAGTAGTTTTAGTGATATTCGATTACAGCCACTTCCAGTACTTGACAACTATTTCATTTTATCGACCCCCAAAAGGTAAAACGATGAATGCTGAAGTTGCCCTCTGTGTTATTGAGACTGATAACGTAAAAAGCAGCCGGGCGGAATGCCGGTATACATTTGTCCGACACTTGACGGTTCTGCAAATCTATTTCCCCCATGGCAATTTACTGGTTTGTAATTGAGGTACAAGGCGAAAATTTCGAAGGAAATAGATATTCGATTAAATAGACTTGATATTTGATTAATGCCTTATTTATCGACTCTGAATGCGTGAAAGATAATGTTGACGTTGGAAGGATTAGTTCAACAGGTCACAAATATCATTGAAACAAAGGGATGAGATTTGACCGTGGAGACTGAAAGAACAATCAATGTAAAAGCATTTTAATTATGCAATATCGAATGATAATGGCGAGTATTTAAAGGAAGCAGAAAACTGAAAATGCTTGTGGTAATTGGTGCACACCACAGTACAGAAGTTACTGCCTAAGAAATTGATAGATGTTTGAATTAAGGCACGCATTGCTTACATAATAATAATAATAATAATAATAATAATAATAATAATAATAATAATAATAAAGAAAATACGAAAATATTTGACAATGTATAGAATGCACCATCCTAAGGCAGATATACAACGACTTTATCTGCCAAGAAAAGAGGGAGGCCGTGGACTTTTACAATTCGAATTAACAATGAAGATTGCCACAATTGGCCTAGACACCTACCTGAAAAACTCTGATGACTGGATGTTAAAACTTTCTCACAGCACGAAAACCAGAAAATACCAGAATCAGTAACAAAAGAGGCAAAGAAATATCCAAGTGAATTCCATGTAAATTTTACCAAGATTATTTAACATCCATTAACTAAAATTAGAAATCTTTCGTGTTTTACTCAGAAGCTTTGTATTGAAGTCCTTATTGTACACGATGTTGTTTATAACAATCAGTTTTCATTGTTCTCACTGTTTTCAGTCTGTAGAAATCATTCTCACTCTTTTTGCGCTCTCCCTTTCTCTCTCCCTCTCTTTTTCTCTTTCTTTATCTCTCTCCCTGTCTCTCTTTCTCTCCCTCTCCCCTCTCGTCTCTCAATGTCACCCTCTAAAAACAGAGGTATATAAATTAATATACTTTACCAATGACCGCGGTAATTATATACCTACTTCAGGATTATAAAATTATAGAATATGATGAAACGTATTGGAAATTGTATGTTTTCCATTTTATAATGAAACATAATTTTACATGGTACAATTCTAGCTATTATAATTCACCGACCAGTTAAGACACCTGTTCTTAACAAAGGTTTTACTCAGCTTTAATGAAGTTTAAGGGTGTAATTCTGATTTCGTTGGAAAGTATTTGCACAAAGGTGCAAAAGCTTCTCAACCACACGCGATTTGAGAATTAGAGCTTCTTGTGACGTTCTGATTGACATGCATAAGTTCAGAAATTCAGTAGTGTTTACTTTCCATTTAGTTGTCACTAATTTACCTGTATTGAAATATTTTTGAGAAGTATCTGAAAGGTGTGTCTTTCACGCTGAGATTTTGGATGAGTGGATGACACTCATAATAATAATCATCCCGCATTTTTGAATTATGGAGTGTATGAATCTATACGGTATTGAATCGAATGCTGAGCGATCGCTTGGAAAAAATATGGCGAATTAGAGTGTGGACCTGACAGCATACGGAAGAAGCTGATGGACAGTAGAAATTAGGAGGGGCATCTTCCACGGGGAATGCCTGTCCCCACTGATCTTTGTACTGTGCTTGATACCACTAACGCTGATTCTGAGGAAAGCAAAAGTTGTGTATGTATTCAAAAGCCACCAACAAAAAGTCAGCCATTTGTTATTCATGAAGCAGATAGAAGAGACCGGCTATAAGTACTTGGACATTTGGGAAATGGATAAATTATTGGAGAAAGAAATGACAGAAAAATTTAAGGTGAAGTACTTGCGCAGGCTGAGACTGATCCTAAAGTCGAAATTACATAGACAAATAAGATAGAAGCTATCAACACCTGGACGGTTTCACTCCTTACATATAGAGCAGTGTAATCGTATGGACAGTAGACGAACTAAACAGCTTAGACAGAAAGACAGGGATGTTGCTAACAAGATATACGTCTCTCCACTCAAGAAGTGACACAGGCAGTCTGTGTGTACCAAGAAAAAGAAGGGAAAGAGGATCTATTGGATATGAACACAGCATTAGAGCAGAAGAAAACAACATAGCATGGCATCTAAAAACCGCCACAGAACCGCTATTATTAGAAGTAAGAAGGTCAGGCTTGTGTAGGATGAAAGCCTGCAAAGATAAAGCACTATACAAGAAATTGCAAACGAATGAAACTGAAAATAGGTTGGTAAAGAAAAGAATGCATAGTCAATTTCATAGGGATGTTGAAGATAAGACAGACAGAGAAAAATGGCTGTGGATGACTAAAATTGATTTAAAACCGGAAACGGAGGCTCTAATATGGGCAGCCCAAGAGCAAACACTAACAACAAACTACATAATATATGGAATAGACAACACATCAGAAAGTTTTAATTGCAGAATCTGTGAACAAAACAGTGAAACCGTATGGCATATTGCCAGCCAATGTACGCCACTAGCCCAGAAGGAATATAAGGGACGCCACGACAATATAGCCAAGCTGGTCCATTGGACTCTTTGCAACAAGTATGGACTTAGAGAAAAAAGTTGGTACGGCCACAAACCTGAAGGCATCGGCGAAAATGGAAATGCAAAGATCCTATGGGATTTTATGATTCAGTGCGACCATGAGATAGAGAATAGGACGCCAGAGATAGTCTTAATTGAGAAGGAAAACAAGCTATGCTAGATCATAGATATAGCATGCCCAAGTGAGAATAAGGTATCCAATAAGGAAGAAACAAAATTAGGGTGGAGCACTTGCAGAAACCAGCACTGCTTGGAACCGCTCGAATACTATGGAAAGTGCGCAAAAGTACTCGAAAAATAAGAGGTGTTACTCCAGTGCACTGGTAGTGAACAGCTGACACTGTAATACATCTCCAGCGTTAGAAGCTGTGCAAAGGCAATAATAATAATAATAATAATAATAATAATAATAATAATAAGAAGAAGAAGAAGAAGAAGAAGAAGAAGAAGAAGAAGAAGAAGAAGAAGAAGAAGAAGAAGAAGAAGAAGAAGAAGAAGAAGAAGAAGAAGAAGAAGAAGAATATCTATCTTTCTTTGAGATCACCATGTCACGCGCGTATATTTGTGATGCATGTGCCTGTTGTACCCTTATCAAATTTGAACTTAACTGATTGGAAGTGTTACCATGTATATTGTTTTATCTTGGTATAAAAGACGGACTACAGTAAATATTCTGCTTAGTGCCACAGATTTGCTTGTCAGTTGTTTCACCATAACCAGTTGAGCATGTCCCTTAGTGGCTGATGATATGTGCATCTCTGATCACGAGAAGTAGTGAGAGGGCATCGTAGCCATATGTTGAAAGGAATTCTTTGGGGTTTGGATAATTCATCTTTAGGGAGATGGCTGTTTCGTTCAACATCCTTAAATAACCCTTATTCAGGGACCTTTTGTGCAAGGTGGGGGCTACTCGACATGAATAAAATTCTAACTGGGCCCCACCTGCAAGGTCATGCCCCGTTTATCTTAATATGAGATCAGCATGTCACGCACATATGGTTACGATACATGTGCCGGTGTACCCTTATCAAGCGGGTAATCATGATGGGTATACTGGGCTTTGTATATTTTACCCCAGAGTCACTTTGATGGTATTCACCGCTCTCTCACTCAATAATGATAATAATAATAATAATAATAATAATAATAATAATAATAATAATAATAATAATAATAATAATAATAATAATAATAATAAGTACAAGCCACGTCGAATGTGGATTTATGCACCTACATTTATAACATCTAGTCTGTGCTTTGATCATTCTCCTGCTCTGTCAGTGGACATCCATGTTTCTCTTACAAGAGATCATATACTTTTCTATTCTCCCAGCAGGTAAATTGTTCTTCTTCATGTCAATCTTTATGGTGGAGAATTCAAGAGCAAATACCTTCCAATCAGAAGCAAACTGCCATCTCTGATATAGTTTATCTGAATATATTTCATCTAATTTTTCATTCCTTTTTAAATTATTCCGCATAGTGTAACCTGAGAAATATAGAAATACACAGTAGTTATTTCTTGCAGATATAGTATACATGTAGTCGTTCCCTTGCGAGATCAGATAAACACTTCCTTCTCTCTGTACTGCACTTAATTAAAAAACCACTATCAGACCCAACCTCGCTCTGAAGATGCTTTTTGTTCAACAGGAATAAAAATACACAGCAACAACATAAATAGCTCTAAATCTTACTATGAACAACCTATCATTGAATCCTTAATCATATACTTTTGTTTTGTCTCTTCAACACAAGCTATATTACGATTTTTGTTTTTGGATATTTTTTATTATATTTCTTGCTATCTTTTGCGTATTCTTAATAACAAAGAGTCTTAGTTTTCTCATTATATTTCATAATGACATTGACATAGTTGATGAGATTCTTACTTGCAAAAACAAATACATCATGCAAAGAGGAAATTAGGTTGTTTAGCCTTTTTCTATTTATAATTAGCCTCAATGAATATCCAAGGAAACAAGAAAAATATTATATAAAGTATTTTATTTCTATTCTGTTTTATATGTTGTTATAAACATCATAGTAGCATCTTTATAAACATCAATGAGTTTTTGTGTCCTATTTTATGAAGAGTACTTCAAATGTCTTTTCTAATATTGCATTACATATATAATCTAGATCTGATTGATTTATATCATTGAGTTACAGCGTCGATTCATAAATAGCCTTATGTCCCTGCCTTCTTCAGTTCTCGATCATGGTTCAAACTTTTAATAACCCAATTTTCTATTACCAATAGAAATAAAGTACTCCTAGAAATGCACGGACTGAAGAAACCACCTGAACCAAGGGTATTTTTTGATTTGAGTGACATCAAACGGAAAGAAATAGAGGAGTTCATAAAAAAAGCAAGAGCAAAAAGTTCACCAGGGAACGACGGTGTGAGCTACGAGGTTTACAAGTATTGCCCGAAATTGCGTTTACAGTTATTTGCATTGATAAGAGAAATGTGGAAGAAGAAACACGTAGCGGAGCGATGGTGTATAGCTGAAGGTATCTATTTACCTAAAGAGAAAGATGCAAAAACACTAGGACAATTTAGACCAATTTCATTATTAAATACTGACGGGAAAATCATGTTTGGAATCATTGCTAG
>NC_068982.1:31785975-31788818 GCF_001194135.2 Octopus bimaculoides
TGTTGTTGTTGTTGTTGCTGTTGTTGTTGTTTTTATTATTACTAGTCATTATTATTGTTTTTATTGTTAGTAGTAGTAGTAGTAGTAGTAGTAGTAGTAGTAGTAGTAGTAGTAGTAGTAGTAGTAGTAGCAGCAGCAGCAGCAGTACTCTTTTTGCGCTTGACTATCAATCCCTAGATAGTGAACAAAAGACTTGCAAGACTGTCACTTTTGAAATTTAGAACAGACTTGAAGAGGCCTTTCTTTCTGTTTATAAATATATGAACCTAAACCGAGACATTTGTCTATGTACTTGATCGGTCTACAGCAAATATAAATATTATTGAAATCTGCATCAAATTACGCTCAAAAGATATAATCAAAAAATAAAGTAAACATCTCCTAAACGTAAACTACACAAAGGAAAACAGAGTGGACACTCACTGTTGGAAGTTCATGACTACTTAATCAAAGATGACATCGAACTAAACACCACAGACGACAACGTATGAATAGAAAATTTGTTTAAATATATAAGATTTCCCTTTTCATTTTATTTCACTGCCCATCATAAACTACAATGATCAAGGGTCACTATATTGTCAATATATCTGCTTTTAATTATGTTGTCCTGAATTCGATTTTAACTTGCATGTATGATTTCCTTACTGTATAATGCTAGCATTGTTCATGTAGTGAACCAAATACATTCAAAATTTCACCCCTACCGAGGAGAAAATACAACTAAATTTGTAATAATATCATGAGGTAAGTTCACCTGTGAAAACTAGGGATCATTGCTGGTAATGTTATCTTTTATGAAAAGCTACTGTTTGCATAAAACAGAAGCAAGAATTTCTAAATTCTACAGTAAAACCATGAAGCTTAACTAATTCCGACGATTTGCCGAACTTATTTCTCTGGCGTTTTCTTCGCGTCTTATTTACTGTTTTCTTTAGTTTCTTTGTTTTTCTGCGTTTCAGTAGCAATATTTCTATACATGAAGTATTAGTTACAGAAGAATTATTCTAACGAAGCCGCATATAATTTCGATAAGTGAAGCTGATGGTTTCAACAGCCAAAACACAAGCATATCTTTTTTTTTAATGAATTAGGCTAATACTATGTGTCCATACTATGTAAATTCTAGAAACGGTAATACTATTTTCTTTGAATGGAGGGATTAGAATTATTAAGGAGAATTTGCTGAGCAGATCTTTCTTGATTCCGACATACAGTAAGCAAGAAAATACAACACATCACAAATGATCTCAATTTTTATTAAAATTCATTTTAATAATGTTTTGCATTAAAAATACTCTCCATTCCCTTTTGTTGCTTAAATTTGCTTATCCTATAATATAAGTTATTTATTCGGGAAGAATAAAACGTATTGAAAGGCATATAAGGGCACATCCTCCACTTCCTTATCTAAGACAACTTACGGTTACACTACATTTAAAATTTCAAAAGAAAATGTATTTTTTATTTTGCTGCAAAATCAGATTGTCTATATAGTCATTTACATTGTTACTGTCTTCATCATGCTACAGTTTATTAATAATTTGCTAAGGTGGTAGGGAAAATGAACACAATATTCATTTACATTTCAATAAAATAATACTCTGCAATTTATGATCGACATTAACATGTCTGATCAAATTCTAAATAGTTTCATACATTTTAATTTTACAATATGATATCCTAAGAAACTTATTCATTTTTAGATCACTTCCCTTACAAGTTATTCATTGTTATGACGGTTTTTTTCCCTACTAATGGTGTTTCAGAAAAGAAATATACACAAGACTATGTTTAAGGAAGACATACTATTTAATAATAAGTTCATTTCAAGTTGTAGCAATCGTTCATCCTTGATTAGCTCTAATTTTAATTGTTAATGGTATCATTATCCACTCAATTAAGAATGCTTAATGGGCAAAAGTACATAATACTTTGCAACGCATAGAATGGATTCTGAATTAATATAGAATGTGGCAATTTTCCTTACCTTCCTGGAATGCTCCTAATAACGATTGTCGTGAAAGAAGCAAGACAGACATATACTCTGTTTTAATGCCATTTATACGATTGCATTCTTTACTGAATTTATCATAAAAGTTACATAGAAGAATAAGTTTAATAGAAAACGTTGCATTTGAGCCAGTTCAGTTAATAATTACTATTCTAGCTTGACAACAAATTATGTGGTGATCTGAACAAAGAATCTCTTTCGATGGATGTTTTCCAAATATGTCATTGAATTTTATTAATTACATACTTTAAATGCATTTAGTCTGGCCACAATTACAAGAAGGATTGCAATAGCAGTGACAAATAAATGTGTTAGCAGTACCAGTATCTAGAATAACGCAAACAACAACAGCAAAAGATACGATTACAGCAGCAGCAACAGTAGCAGCTTTAACTCGACTGAAAACGGCATGCCACCAACAAACCAGGCAATAGAATACATTAAAGCTTAAAGCACGTTTACTGCCTTCTGTCTGTGTTTTACTCTTCTAGACAAACAGATACTTCTGACATCAATTGGGCTAGTGTCCTAACATATTTGGAAAATTACCAATATACCAATAGCGCTAATAGACTATATATCAGTATGAATTTGCTTTATTAATTCATTTGTTCTTCACTGCGATGTAGACTAATTATTTCCAGAAATCATGCCCTGTTGACACTTGATTTTAGATTTTGTCTTCTTTTAACCGTGTGTCAGTTCTATTCCCCAGATAAAACAAAGATAGCGCCTTGATGTTTAGTTCAAATTATTGATAGTTAAGCAATATAGTTGTTTCCGGTTTTAATTTCCATTTCTCTTTGATATGATTAAGTATATATATATA
>NC_068982.1:31788918-31789652 GCF_001194135.2 Octopus bimaculoides
TATATATTAACACACACAAAAGAAGAGAGAACGAGACAGGGCGAGATACAATGAGTGCATGTGTGTGTGAGTGTAGGCATATACACACGCAATTATAAACACATGTAAGAGTATGTTAATTCAAGGATATTATTTCAAGGCAAGTCGTTGTATACCTATAGAATATTTGAAACTTGCGTCATACATGTTACGAAATTCCTTTTGACTGGCACTTTAAGCCACATCCGTTGGCTTGAGCCGTTTAATCAAACTTAAACTTTGAACCAAAACAAATTTTATAATCTATAAATGCCTATGTATATCTTTATACTTTTAATGAGTTAAAAAATAAAAAGATGCTCAGAAACAGTGGCTTTATGGCAAATATTAGAATGTACATGTATATACATTACTGCTAATTTTCATCAAACACACATCGGAGTTCCAAGAATCAAGGCAACAGTAAAATGGACAGTACTTACTGGCACCAGAGGAAACAGAAGGGACTAATATAAAATAATTTACGACATATAACGAAACTAGTACAATAAATGCCGAAAGTGAAAAAGAAAACCGAAACTTTGAGAAGTCCCCTATGACCGTTTGGTTTCTAAACAGTAAATATTATATAAAGGGTGCTACTGACAGTCATTAACATTAAGAAAATATATTAAAAGCAATGAGTTCGAATAATATTTTTTTTTACTTGTTTCAGCCATTTGACTGCGGCCATGCTGGAGCACCACCTTTAGTCG
>NC_068982.1:31789662-31796213 GCF_001194135.2 Octopus bimaculoides
ATATATATATATATTTATATATATAATATATATACATATACATATACATATTATAAATATTTTCTCTTATATAAAAACAAAATATATCTATGCTCACAGAATGTTTTGGAGATGGTTCAATAACTATGAATGCGTTCACATTTATAACAACAATATACTGAAACATTGTGAGATATAACATATTTACAACTGAAATGTAAGACATTGTTATGTATGTATGTAGGTATGTATGTGCTAAAATTTAGAACCAATATTTAGTGGAGACTAAACACCCTTGAAATATAACTGTAGTAGCACAGATGCAACTCTTGTACCACTGAGAAATCGGAATCCTTTTCCATAAATTGATATGTCTATTTATATGCAGATGCATATAAATTCAGCGAATATTCGCATACAGGTATATTTATCGGGCATTACTTCACACAATAGTCAAAGTTTACCTCCTATACTCCATATTACATAAATTTATTAAACCTATATATAGCATTGTTGAGTTCTCATTTAAATTTGTTGCTTTAAACGTATGCCCCAATATTCCTACGCTCTTACATAAATGCAATTCCATATGCACTATTCATGATTATGGACCATAGTACCAAAGAAATATTAAT
Source organism: Octopus bimaculoides (assembly GCF_001194135.2). NCBI lineage: Eukaryota > Metazoa > Mollusca > Cephalopoda > Octopoda > Octopodidae > Octopus > Octopus bimaculoides. The sequence goes on from NC_068982.1 coordinate 31,790,277, forward strand.
ATAGAAACCATATGGTTCTACTAAGTATATATTTATAATTTGATGTATCTTCTTCAATGAATATATAATGTTTATATTTTTTGTAATGATAAATTCTTCCATCTTTTTCTTCTTTCTTTTTTTTTTGACCGACCATTATTAATTTAAAATAATAACAAATTTATTATCGAAAACAAATATATTTTACATTAAGTACACTTTGATTAAGTTTCTAAATTGCGTATTTAATTATTTTATGAATAAGCCCTCATCTGTGTATCTGTTTTGCATATATGTGTGTCACTGCATATGTATATAGGCATATTCGTCTAGGTTTCTGCACTTATTCACATTTGTGTTTGTATTTATATCTTCATATATGTGTATGTGCGCTTGAGGTTTTATGAGTGTGTGTGTGTGTGTAAGTGAATATGTGTATACGCGTATGGGTAGTATATAAATGTAAATATATACATAAAGGTTCGAATGAGAGGTGTCAGGTGTAGTGGTTATTATGGCAATGTTATCAGGTTTACTCTTCTCTTTCTCCCTTTGTGCATACACACACACGCTCACAGACACAAGCACAAGCACACACACACACACACACAAGCAAACACAAGTACACACAAACACACGCACATATAAGGGGAAAGATGTTGATGAACATGATGATGATGATGATGATGATGATGATGATGATGATGATGATGATGATAATAATGATGATGATGTTGATGATGACGATGATGATGATGATGATGATGTTGATGATGACGATGATGATGATGATGATGATGATGATGATGAAGTTGATGATGATGGTAGTGGTGGTGGTGATGGTGATGGTGATGATGATGACAATGATGATAATGATGATGATGAGCTTGATGGTGACTGTTCTGAAACTACTCATGAATCTCCATAGAATATCTTTGAGAGTTTGAAAACATGAATGGTATAGATGCATGTAAATACTCAAGAGAATATCTGTATTTGTTTTCTGCATAACCATATTTGTATACTTACGTCTACGTGAAGGCGCAAACGATTATTCGTGTATGCTTATATGCTTATACATCTATGCTAACCCACACACAATATCAGAAAATGAGCGCCCTTCCCATACGCACACAAACACGCACATACACCCACACTCACACAAAATATGAACTCACATTATGCAGGCTTAAATTCTAACCTATGGTTCATATATTTGACGTGACCCGATTCTCACTAAATCAAACATGTCCAAAAGTGCTAAAGATATTTAATCCAAAATACAATATTCATATTAACTCCACCTATAACACATTATTCGCCACAATCATTCGGTATAAGACACACATTTAACACACATATATAAGTAACACACTTATTTAAGTATGTCTACAATTATAAACTGCACCTACTGATGAAACTACTCTATCGTAAACTTCTTATTTAGTTTCTCCACCGTTCTTACAAGGAATCTAACAAATCCCCTTCCTGTTCAAACACTATTTCTGACATATTTGTGTATTCGGATTTTAAACACAGGAGTTTTGATGAAACATTTTGTTGGATTTACAGCCAAATTTTCTATTAAAAAAATACCACTTTTGTAGTTTTGGTGCTGTACACGTTATTCTGTTTCTTTTTAATTTTTTTCATAACGATTTCAGCATTGTTATATATTCATAATTTCAACATAAGACATAGAATTAAAGTATATGTATATATATGAGAGGTTAAAATAAGCCATCAGTCGTCTGAAGATCGACAACAAAACAAAACGAAATAGAAAAACTACATTGCCAGTGGTATGTTTCTTATGTTTGAAGAATAGACAAGACTTTAAACGCAGACTATATTACATACTCCACGGTAACTTTGGCAAATAATCAATTCCATTCAGGGAATCTTTAGATTCAACTCAGTATGCTGATATTCATATATGTATGTATATGTGTATATGCATACATAAAGATATATGTACATACATGTATTCATATTACACATATATAAGTAAGTGTGTGTGTGTACAATGTAAAAATATGTATGTGTGTATGTGTATGTGTGTGTATGTGTGTGTGTATTTAATGGACAATATGGATTTAACTTATCCGGTAGCACTCATATAAAAAGATCTTTAATGGATCATATTACAAACCACAAAGTAAACCAAAACAAAACAAAAGGATGCAATGTATAGTCCAATGATTGTTACACTGGGATAGCATAAACTATAAAGAGAAAGAGGAGAAATAAGATGAAAAGTTTTATTTCACCAATTGACATCCGTACAACGACGATCGTTTCGCAGCGTTTATCATATAAAACCAATTTATTTTATTGCTGATTTATAAATTAATATATAATAAACTATTATACATGCCTATCCTAATGTATGTAATATAGATTATATAATTCAGTTGCATAACTTATAAATTAATTCATGTATAAAGACTTGCTCATCAGGTCAATGAATATCATAGTTATTTTACTTTTCTTTCATCGCCTCACTACACACACACACACACACACACCCACACACACACACACACACACACACACATAAATATATAAATGCAGATATTCAAGCATTGAAATATTGATATATGGAATACAATAAGTAATAAAATTCATAAAACGGTTTATTATAGAAGGAAGGAGGGAGATTTAGCAAAATATTAAAAAGTAAAATGTGGATTATGGAGGTGGAAGAAAGTAAGATATTTGTGGAACATTTTATATTTATCGTTAATAACCTAGAAGTAAAAATAGAGAACGAAAAACGAAACTGAAGAAAGGTCTGTAGTTATTTTGTTTATGAAATAAAGAGATTCATATGAACAAGACGGGAAATAAATTGAAAGTAAAAAGAAATGAAAGTAAAAAATTATGATGAAATAAAGGAAGACAGTGCATGAGCAATATTAGGTAGTATTGCAGATGAAAGGATTGAAATATATAAATTAAACTAGTAAAAAAATTAGTATGCATAAGGTAAGATACAAATGTAACCGTAAATATGTTATAGATATTGGGTTAAAACTTAAATGGTCATTATATTCTATATATATATTATATTATTGTATATATCTTTCCATACGCTCTCAAAAAACATATTCATTGTTACTACTTTTATTTCTCTCCTACCACTTTCTGTCTTCTGTTAACATTAAGGATGGTCAAATCCCTCAACTTAGATCCTGTATCTTAAATGATATGAAACAAGATATGCTTTATATTTACATTTACTTTTAATGGCTATACTTAGCTAGTTTTATCTAGTACTAGCCTAAGTACCCGGCGTTGCTCGGAAGTTTAAAGAATGTTAAAGGAGTTAAATATATTCATTCTGATAAAAAAAATATATTTTCAGAAAAATTCTATCAGACGACGTGAGTACAAACAAAGTTATTAAAATAAATCTTTAACTCAATCACAATATAATTTTGTAGAACTTCTAACTATACGATGTGTCCTTTAATTGGGATACAAATAAAAAGAGTTTTGGGACTTCCAACTCGCGACCATCCTACGTATAATTGCCCATGAGAGAAGCGGGGAGAAGAAAGGTTAAGTTCAACAACCTTGAGAGATTACCCTTGAGATTTGTTTAACGACGTAGCAGAACTGGAGCCGTTTAAATTCAAAGGGGAGGTCAGATGGGCTTAACAGGATCTGTGGAATGACGACATCCTCACTTTTATATTTCTCAGTGATAATTGCTGCCTCTAGGATATGTGTTGCATCACTTTCACCACCAGTCTGATGCCATTGCACCGGCGAGGGGGATTCAGATTCCTGAGCTGCATGGTTAAGTGTTAAGTTGTGAGGTGGCATTCCAGATGGTTGTAGAAAGTTCAGGAACTCAGTTGGAAAAGCTACAGTTCTGATCAATGACAGTGTCGATGCATTTGAAAGACTGTTTTTGTCCTGGCAACAGCTGCAAGCGATGCCAATTGATTTTCTTGACATTATCATTACGTGGAGCTAAGATGGTTTACTCACATAACCATTGACTGTTGCTAAATTTTTGTGTAATGTTTGCAAACACATGCATTTTGAGATCATTGACACTTGGTATCAACTCACCACAAGGAGGCCATGGAAATGGCAAGCCTGTCTTGTAAGAGTCCCAGACATGGCCATTAAAAGTGTTCAGATGTAAAAAAAAACTCTTTGGACCACGGACTGTGTGCGAAAGGGGCCTCAGCAATGAATTGCTGTCTCGGCAATGAATTGCTTAGTGTAGCCAGTACTGCACTTCCCATCAACCACGCAAGGAGACGTCCTGTTGAAAGGGCCATATAGACCATACACCATCTGAGTCTTGATGACTTCAAAGAATTCGGGATCTTCTGTTGCACCAAGAAGTTCGGTGTTAATGATGGAATCAATTTGATTTAGAAGAATTTTGTCTTTAAGCCAGATTAACATGTGGGCATGCGGCAGGCCTCATTTCTGCCATTCAACTATGTACATAGTTTTACCAAAAGTGTGATGTTTGGTAATGAATGCTACCATCTTCAACACCTTTTTCCGAAACACACGTACCAAAATGTCGTGCCTATCGTGAGAACTTTGTCCTGGTAGATGAAGGGCCTTGATTTCATCCCACTGAGTGTTGCAAGGAAAGCTCAGAAAGATATCAGGCCGCCCATATGTCCTGACATATGTCATTGCAGCCTGCGTTCTCTTGTGTATATACCAAAGGCCACCTGTGAATGTAGATTACTGAATGACCCAGGTTGCTGACATCACAATCAGCTGCAATGACATCATGTATACTAGTATGTAGCGAGTATGGCGTTGTTGTGAATATTTACCAAACTTTTATCCAGTTATAACTATGTTTATCAATAACCAACTGTTGTGTGAAAGTGTTGGTGTGAATGTGCGCGCGACAGGACCGTACACAGTAATTTTGTTTCAGAAAAGTATTTCTTACATATCTTGCTCTCAATTCATTGGATTAATCCCAACAAAATATTACAAGTTTAGATACTGGTTCAGCGCCTATATTTGTGCTCTTCATTCCAAATAATAAAAAGTTTAGCATACTTCCAAAATGAAACTTTATTGGTTTGCAATTCTCCATATGAATGATAGCAAAGTGTGTGTCAAATGAAATCAAAACCCTGGTCCAGTGACAGATGGATCAAGTTAGTAAAGTTCTAACATTTTTTGTAACAATATATTCTCTCTTCGATTTAAATATTGAAAAAAAGAGAAACTACCAACCTCACTTTAGCAAGAGAAATTAATTTTGGTGGTAAGGACTAAACCCATAGTTTCACTATCATAACTAAAATTGTTTATCTTTACTTGAAGAAAAAAAGAAGTGGGGTCGTAGACGTATGACAGAGAATTATTCAATATCGTGTTTGTTTCTATCGCATTTGCACACATTAACACAGAAATTTTCCAGATACTTAGCAGTTATTTTTAGCAGTTCATTTTCAGTTTTAGACAACGGGATGTGATGGCGAGTTTGTGTGGATTAATTTTGGAATTCTTCATTGAAAATTTGAAATAATTTTTTTTTTCCATATTCTTAATCTCCGTATTTTTCCACGTAAATTATAAAAAGAAGTTTGACAAAAAGTTAAAATTTTAAACTTTGGTGGGAGAAGGCGTTCGACAGCTGATGACCTTGGTGAGAGAGACAACGAAGGGAAATAATTCTCTAAATGAAGGGAAATAACCCTGAAATCCGGATACGTTCGTGCTGCTGGTCGAGGTGAGAGGGATAACTCCCTTGGCAAACAGGACACAGTCGTGTGTCGATAAGCCAGCTGGAGGAGATGTCCTCCTGGGGCTAAAAGCAACAGTAACATCCACCCCTAGGGGTCAGCCACACTTAAGTGGCAATATACTACACTTTATCGTGCAGTTACTGTTAATACTTCATTTAGAGAATTAACATTGCTTATATATATATATATATATATATATATATATATATAT
>NC_068982.1:31796376-31801621 GCF_001194135.2 Octopus bimaculoides
ATAATTCTCTAAATGAAGGGAAATAACCCTGAAATCCGGATACGTTCGTGCTGCTGGTCGAGGTGAGAGGGATAACTCCCTTGGCAAACAGGACACAGTCGTGTGTCGATAAGCCAGCTGGAGGAGATGTCCTCCTGGGGCTAAAAGCAACAGTAACATCCACCCCTAGGGGTCAGCCACACTTAAGTGGCAATATACTACACTTTATCGTGCAGTTACTGTTAATACTTCATTTAGAGAATTAACATTGCTTATATATATATATATATATATATATATATATATATATGCACATATACATACATGCATATCTGTATGTGTGTGTGTCTGGTCGTAGAAAGACAGATTGATAGATGTATTTGAGAGAGCAAACAAAAATATGAGACACTGCCTTGAAGAATTTTTTGTCGAATGAATCGACACCAGTGCCTTTTGTTTTATTTTGATAAGTCTGGTACTTATTCTATCAGTCTCTTCTTGTCAAACCAATAAATTATGGGGATTAAATAACCCAACACCGGTTGTCATGTAGTGATGGAGGACAAACGCAGACGCCAAGACACACAGATACACTTACACATATACATATATATACGATGGATTTCTTTCAGTTTCTTTCTACCAAATCCACTCACAAGGCTTTGGTTGGTCTGAGGTTGTAGCAGAAGAGACACGCCAAGTTACCATACAGTGAGACTGAACCCAGGACCATGTGCTTTGAAAGCAAGTTTCTTACTACAGGCCGCACCTGTACCTACATACATATATGTGTGTGTGTGTGTGTGCGTCTGTATGTATGTATCTATGTATGTATATGTTTATATGTATGTATGCATGTATGTATATATATATATACATGTGTGTGTGTGTGTATAGATGTGTACATATTACATATACATCAATATATATATACATATATACATTTAAATCCATACGTATACATCTATGCATATACATATGTACATGATATATATATATATGTATGCGTGTATGTATGTGTGTATGTATGTATGCATGTATGTATGTATGTATGTATGTATATATGCATGTAAGCATGTATGCATGTATGCATGTTTATATGCGTGATATATATGGGAAAATAGTTTCACTTTAATACTTTCAGTATTAATAGCGAAAGTATTAAACCGAAACTATTTCTGATGACAATAGAGAGATGTTATTGTTTCACTTTTGACATGTAATACTGAAACAGTGTAAGAGATAAGAGATTGCTCTGGACTTACATTAGGCAAGATGTTGAATTCTTTTTTTTTTTGGGATCAATCCTAAGTAAGACGTGTGTAAAATTAGGGATTTACACAGATAGACAGACACGCATTCTCATGTTTACATTTGTAAACATTAACCGATTAGGCTGGTATTTCTAGCACGTCCTGCTACCACTGAACATGTATTGCGAATACCTGTTACGTAGTAGGAGTGCGTGCTACACTAACTCTAACCAGTGTTCGCAGTAAAAAATCTGATTAAAAACAATCAAGAATTTGCAAACGTTATTGTCGGGTCCCTCGTATCATTAATATCTGATACAAGTTACCACCCCTTGTATCGTTCGACATGTTTGTTTATATTCTCGATTGCCCGTTTTCTGTGTTTTATTTTTTACTATAAAATATTTTAAAATAGATGATTCTTCGTTATTTTGGGTATACTTCGTTTATTTTGGATATATTTAGAAATTAGGCGTCATTTTCTTGAAGAGGTGAGCGTCTAAAGAAGCGCCGAAAATTGTACGCGTAACGTTGCATAGACGTGGTGGATTTAAATCCTAGGCAAATTGTGAGTAGTCTATGTATGTTGGGGGCGCGGAATTTCGAGGAAAAAAATTATAAAGAAACGTGAATGAAGTCAAAGAGAGCCCACATGTCAAATTTGGTGAAATTCGGTTGAAAATTATAGAAGTAGAAGTTGTTCGTACAACACAGACAGACAACTTGCATTTTAATATAGAAGATAGATATGTCCTCTTTCATAAATTCATTGATTTTACCGTAACTATTGTTTTAGCTCTGTTTGCACGTCTGTGTGTTTTATTTGTCTTTCCTTCACGTCTCTTGCTCTTTCTTTCTTTATCTTTATTTCTTCCTCTCAGTTTGTTCCTTATTCTAGTTAGAATTAATTCTTTTTGGATATAATATTACGAAGATACCAATAATATTCAAACATATGTGCAGATCATGACCCCACACACATGTGTGTGTGTGTGTGTGTGTGTGTGTGTGTGTGTGTGTGTGCGCGTGCGTGCGTGTGTGTGTGCGTGTCATAACTTAATGTATACTGATATAGAACCAATTTAAGAATCGGTAGCTACATTCTATCTGAATGATATCAGTTTTGAAAGCTTTCACTATATCTTCCTGAATATTGAACTGTTAGTGCATAATCTTTTACATGCCACCAAGAATTCGTTAAGTGTTACTGACGTAAGCAATATTTCGAACTTACAGGTTTCCGGACAACTTAATAAATTGTTCTGAAATTATTTTGTAGCCATTAAGCAATGCACTTTTTCTGAATATCCTACTGAATCCTTTCTTTGTATCCCTCTCACAGCAGCAAACATTTCTATCTACCTTACTTTAAAATGGAATATCATTCATACTCTTAGACTTTGTAGGAAGTTTCATGGCTTTCATTTTCCACAATAGATTTGCATAATTATTTTTCCAAACCACAAAATATGAAAATGCAAGCTGAAGTTGCCATTGTGATATTTCTCCTCATATTTAAAGTTAGATGACTTAGGATGATAGCGAGGAATCTGCTTAAATACTTAAAATTATTATGTCTTCTGTGTGGGTTTTTGCAACACACAGTTGGAAAATATTAGTGATAACATTAAAAATTATATATTTGTATTTTATGTTTTACAGTTTTGCAAATTCAGTTTTGTGTGCATCTACATGCGCAACTATCATCATCATAAATAGATAAGTTTGATTTCCATGTGCTAATACTTCGCAGATCCATGCGATATAATCTCGTCTCCCTTCTATATCCTCTGAACTTTGATGCTGAATGTCAAAGCACAGTGCAGTAACAGTTATATTTATATTGTCGTGCAGGCAGATTCCTCTGGTAAAATTTGAAACCAAAAGTAGTATTATATAATGTATTCTTTCATTGTCATTTAAAGTCTTATATTATCATAATGAGTAGCTTTAAGTAATTTCTGTTTATTGATAAGCTGTATATATGCTTTTGTATTTTTTACTTAAGATACTTATGTTGTCATTATTCTAATATGCTGCAAGCAACCGTTATGCTTATTAATGATCAATATTTAACATTATCTAAGGCTAGTGAAATCGTTAGTAGGCCGAGCAAAATGCTTAGCGGTATTTTGACTGTTTTACGTTCTAAGTTCAAATTTCACCAAGATTGACTTTATCTTTCATCCTTTCGGACTTGATAAAATAAGTACCAGCTGTGTATTGGCATCGATGCAATCGACTTAGCCCTCACCGAAATTTCTGGCCTTGTGCCAAAATTTGAAATCAATATCTAACATTATCTAAACCTATATCATAAATTTAGATCCTCGGAAGTTTAACTGAGAAACCAATGTATGCACAGTGATATTTAAAATAAATTGCTTAAATATTTCGATGTACTACTTCCTGCTAACGTCCCTTATATGAGCATTCCTATTTTGGATGAATAAGCTGTTCATCAATACAATAAACAACGAAATCCATCAAGCAGATTCTCTGCCTAAAAGCTGTATATAGTACAATTCTATTAACCCATAATCTTACCCACATCATAATATTTCATGGCTACATTAAATAAGTTCATCCTACGTAGATATAATTGCCAAGACTTCCTAACAATCAGAATATGCAAATCACTAAGTGAAATAAAAACCTCTATTATACAGGGTGTCCACAAGGTCTGGCTACACGGAGTAAATAAAATCATAGCGTAAACAATTAAATATAAGAAATAATAATTTCTTAAAGTATGCGTTAATCCCGATGTGGGTACATGGAGTAAATAAAATCATAACATAAACATTTAACTATAAGAAATAATAATTTCTTAAAGTATGTGTTAATCCCCGTGGACACCTTGTAGAATTTTGTTTAAGGGAATTCGTTATAAAAGGATAAATTCTATATCGAATTGAATAGAATTATAAAGGCACATATGTTCTTTGATAGTGAGTCATTTCATGATATATAAATTTTAACAAATTGGGCCGAGTAATATTAGAAGATATTTAATTAGAAGATACTTAAATGATTAACTACGATTGCAAAATTGTCCATAAATGTCGAAAATTATTCGGATAAAAACTGAAATAGGAGAGCCAACAGTATTGAGAAATGTGATACCTTCAAAGTTGGAAAATATAAGACTATTTAATTGTGAAGTAGACAATAGGGGATATTTTCAGCTATTCAATAGCAAACATATCTAAGGCAATGTGCTTATTCTTTCTTCAAGCTTTCGTGCTAATAAATAAATGTTGTTGTTGTAGTTAGATGACAGTCTTTCAGTGCATGGGAAAGCTTGTATGTTGGAAATAATGAATGTCAAATAGTTGGTAGTTGGACAGGTTTCAATTGACAGAGATGCCATCGTCTGCTATAATTCACGAATTCCAATCTTTTCTTCAAAATTAGAAAAAACTGAAATAGTATATTATACTTTTCTGAAACAAAGGCAATGCACTTTCAGGAATGGGAAATAAGATGACCCGAGTATTATCAAAGAACAGTCGATTTTATACAGGTAAATTTATTCACGCTTTGAACACCGAATGTATTATCGTAAATAAAATGTTCGTGCACCCCTCTGAAAGTTATGTATATTTTGTTCATTGTATTGATACAAAATCTCTCAATCAGATGAAATATGTGCGGTAATTTAAAGTTTGATGAAAACTTAGATAAACATTTATACAATAGGAGAAAGCATGGAAACAATCTGTGTAGTGTAATTGAGAAAAACTTCCCTTAACAGTTGTAATAGGAAAATGATCTCAGTCCCACACATAGGGCTTTAATTCGTTTTCAATCTCACATGATTTAAAGAGCACATGTGTTTTTCTAAAACAAACGCACAAAACCTTGAAAACACATATATGCATACGTATTAACAGATGCATACACACATATATGGACACACACACACGCATACAAACACACACACACACATATATATAAATATATGTGTGTGTGTGTGTGCGCGTGTGTGTGTGTCTGTCTGTATATATATA
>NC_068982.1:31802117-31802595 GCF_001194135.2 Octopus bimaculoides
ATATATATATATATATATATATATATATATATATATATATATATATATATATATATATATACAAACATACGTGCGTACATACGTTCATATGTACGTGTATTCATACATACATACATACATACAATCATGGATACATGTATGTACTTCTATGTTTGTGTACAGAGATTTATTTCTGATATATTTTTTTAGATGTTTATTCTCTCAGAGATATTTAATTCATTAAATATCTTTGTTTACAATCATATTAGTGAATCATATCCAATAGAATTTTTTACAACTTTCAAGGCTCACATTGGTACATACGTTCAAGAATTAATGAAGCTTCATTTTTGCTGTTTGCACGATTTTCCATGATTTCGATCATGTGTGATTTAAGTAACATGCAATAAGGTGAAACTAATATGATATATGCTTTTAAGGAAAATTACTGCTAGAATTAATCATTTTCGATTCACAAAGCCTGTATATATATATATAT
>NC_068982.1:31803225-31804911 GCF_001194135.2 Octopus bimaculoides
TATATATATATATATGCATACACATAAACATAGACATATATTACAGGCTTGATATATTTAATGCAGGAAATGATTTCCAAACTTTTGCCCAGCGCCATAAAATGTAGTTTGTCTGCCAATTAATCAGGCAGTGAACCTTTTATATAATCAATTTATATAGATGTGTGCAGTAGTTGTTCCACCATAATAGTTTTTTTTCTGCATCTAATGTTGTTTGTGTTATAGATGCTGTAATGCCACACATATAGGACTTTTTGCTCTGTTGTCGGAAAATTATCTATATTTGGTGGTAACTTTTTCGCAATGAGGAGAGATTCAAAATAAAATTTCCGAGTTAGTGAGATTTACTGTCTTTAAAGCTAGTCATGCCTTAATGTGTTCGATATGCATGGTTATAGTAGATGAAATGAATGTTGTAAATATGTATGTGTACTGTTTTATGCTAAATGTGATTCCATACTATATGTAGTGACCGAGAACGAGACTAGAGCATTTGAAATTCGTCCGATTTTATATATATATATATATGTATGTATGTTTGGGTGTATGTATGTATGTATGTACGTAGATAGATAGATAGATAGATAGATAGATAGATAGATAGATAGATATTGCAATCAAGTTAGACATGACCTGGGCCAAACATTCGTCGAAACATATGTAAGTTATTTAAGTATGTGTATGTATGTGTGTGTGGGGGGGTGTATGTGTAAGTTTGCATGTATTTTGTGTTACAGTAAGAGGCGGGACACGATAAAAGAATTTTCGACTCGCTATAAAAAAAAATAACAAACTATTCCAAATCACTACTCGAGTATCTGCATCAGTGTAGTCTAGACCCACCAGTTTGTACTGGTATGGAGTCTTTATGTTGTAATATAAAATTCAAGCCAAATGCTGATATTTTGGAGTCATTTAGCACGTACGTTTTATGTTTGCTTACTATACAATTGGAAATGCATCCGGTACGCAAAACTTTCTTGTAATATATTATGCAAGCCTGAATCGTACTTAATAAATGATTTCATATAACACTACTTGGTCAGACTTTATTATTAAAACCTGTGTATGTATATCTAATCGTTATTTGCGCCACGTACGGCGAAATCTACAGCGATTATTTGCATAGTTATTCCTAGTACATTCTGACATATTGAAACTCATATTTGCTAGTCATTGTTGCATACAACATAGAAGAAGAGCTTCGCAGTTTTGCGACGACGCTGTGTTCATAACATAAAGGAGCCGAGTATTCCGAGTGTGTTATGAACACAAAATTGTCTCATAATGAAAAAAGTTGTTCTGTTATGACGTAGAAAACAGTCACTAGCATAATACTATCGGAACGAATTCAGAATATGCAAATGGTTGTTTATACACGCGCGCGATCACACAGGCATATTTATCTAATTCTTCGAAATGCTTAGTTTAGAATAAGAGCAGCTGATGAAGGAAATTTCTTTATGTGGTCTGTGTGTTTTCTGTGCTCTGACGAAAGTAGCATTAATTTTCTTAGGTCATTCAATTTTCCTCAATTGATTAATAGACCATTTGAGTAAACCTATTAGTAATGTACCTATAATAACTACTAGAAACAGCTGTAAGCCAAATTTGCTCAAATAATGGAAAGATATGTAATGATCATTATTTAAACTTGTTTCTCATACATATATATATATATATATA
>NC_068982.1:31805496-31806136 GCF_001194135.2 Octopus bimaculoides
TGTGTGTGTGTGTGTGTGTGTCTGTGTGTGTGTGTGTGTGTACATATATACATACATACATACATACATACATACATACATACATACATTACCCCACTCGCGTATGTCACAGTAACTTAAGAATATTCCAGTTTATGTAAACATTGTACACTTCTATCTTTCAGTTTCGAAACATATTCACAGAAAATGTAAGACAGAATTTGGATGAATTTTAACGTTGGGTCGAAATGGTGCGTTGTGCATCGGTTGTCTTGTATCTGTCATTAGATTGCGGTCATGTAAACTTTATTATATTTTCAAAGAACTCGTTAGACGATGGATGACTACTAAAATAGTGGAATGATTACTCAGAAGACAAGCAGGAAATAGTGAGTAAACATTGTTCATTAGTTAGGTAACATTGTACCAATTTCAGTTCTCGCACCTAAAGTAGGTACACAAGACCAATAAAAAGTTGCCATTACATTTTTAATCAATCAAATATGAACCATTTTGTTGCACTATGCGTTTCCATCTTTTCTTTAACTTGAAAATAATCTCTTCCCAAAATTGAGGTGATTTCATGGCAAATTAGTCGAAAAGTAAGCTACTATAAATCGGCACGAACTGTCCGGACAACCCAATATATATGTATGTATAT
>NC_068982.1:31806750-31808091 GCF_001194135.2 Octopus bimaculoides
TTTCATTTTATCAAGAGGAAGAGAATTATGCTGAAATTAAGGTGTGTCGACAATGACAGAATCAGAATAAAAAACTCTAAATTTGAAAGTAGAATATATATTTAAAAAATACAATATATTTGAGTGACAAAACTTATAAAGATTTTAAAAAATACCTGTCATTGCTGTATTGGAATATACTTTTATTGTAAATCTATCAGATATGTCACTAGAGTGTCATAGAATTGATTATAAAAATGACATATTGATTCTTTCTATCTAAAACAATTAAATATTTCATGACAATGAACATATTTTTCATATATCATCAGGTAAAACTAGTAACATATTAATATTTGTTCATATGTGAAAGTACCAGCAACAGTATATTTTACAATGTTATTAGTATTTGTAAATGGTAGCAATGTAGCATTTCGTTTTGTGCTGTAACGTAAGTCACAAAGTTACAAATCCTTATCTCTGATTCAAGTAATTGTTTCAATTATTTTTATTTAAGTTATCATCACGGTCTCTTCCAGTTTAATTATATTTCTACTCATCGCTTTTTACAAGCACATCTGATCAATAACTGGATACATTATCAATAACTGAGTGTACTTGATATGATTCAAGTTTTTATCTAAGTTGAAAAGTGGATTTCATGAACAATAATTATATGTTCTTCTGGTGTCCCTTCTTGAAACGATTTAAAATTTCATTTTATGAAGGTCTATAGCCAATACAATTACAAACCTACACGAACAATTCTTAAAACCTGGTATACGTTGGGGAATTATATAAGAAATATGCAACTTAGCTGAAGAGTAAAAGTGAAACAAAAGCGCATTTTGAAATCCAATTTCTAACGAAACATTTCTCTTTTACATTTAACTTAGCACAAATATTGTGGCATATCATTTTGATATTGATAAATATTTCGATATTACGTAAAATACTTCAAGTCAATTCAGATGTTAATAAAGAAATTTTTTTTCTTAAATTGCCCAAGTGCATGTAGCATAAAAAAGGGATATAACTTAAATTGATTCATATATTATGCTGAACCTCTGAGTAATATTTGAATAACAAAACTCAATTTTATTAGGGATATTTTATGCATATAAATAACAGATAAAAGCTGATACAGTGGAATATTGTGTAAGGCTATGTATTATAATAGGAACACTGTCAACAAATTTGCACTTCAAATATAGAATCGGAAGTCGGTGAGTTATATCTGATTATATATAATTTTTCTATAAATATGCACAAACCTGTGTACGGATATCGAAAAAATTTAACAAACACACATACATCTGTGTATGTATGTATCTATCTATCTATATATATATAGCCTTACAC
>NC_068982.1:31809570-31811656 GCF_001194135.2 Octopus bimaculoides
ATATATATATATATATATATATATATATATATAGAGAGAGAGAGAGAGAGAGAGAGAGAGATACATATATTCATATATATTTATATATGTGTGTGTGCGTGTGTATGTGTGTGTGTGTGTGAGTATGAGTGTGCGTGCGTGTGTGTAGAGGGTTGAAAAGGAACACACGAGTTGATTATAAGGAAAATAAGACAATGTAGAAAATACTAAAATAATTTTAGCATGAAGAACATTTTAGTACCAGTTTCAGTCTTTGCGACTTTTTCAACTTAGAGTAAAGCATGAAAAACAATTAAATTGTGGAAAAAGTAAGTGAAATGTTTTTTCTAAGATATTTACATAGTTTTCAAATGCAAGGGACATTTTCCTTTCTCTCTTTGTCTCTGTCTCTCTTTTTTACTCTTATGAGTTCTAGGTAATAGGTAGCCGGTAGTAGTAGTTTGATATGAATTCTTGTTTTTGATTAAGCAGCATAATAATAGAGAAAGGAGGCGGCGGTGGCGAAGACGAAGAATAATAATAATAATAATAATAATAATAATAATAATAATAATAATAATAAGAAGAAGAAGAAGAAGAAGAAGAAGAAGAAGAAGAAGAAGAAGAAGAAGAAGAAGAAGAAGAAGAAGAAGAAGAAGAAGAAGAAGAAGAAGAATATGAAGAAGAAGAAGAAGAAGAAGAAGAAGAAGAAGAAGAAGAAGAAGAAGAAGAAGAAGAAGAAGAAGAAGAAGAAGAAGTACCTGTATATTTGTGCGTGTGCGTGTGAAGCGTATGTATATGAAGTGTATGCATCTGTATTTCTCTCACACACGCGCGCACGCACACACACGCACACACATATAAACATATAAACGTTTGCGTGTATAAGGTCAGAAAGATATATTAGGATGATGTTTATATTGAACAATCTTAAGTACATACTTTTGCTCGGCTTAGTTATAGCACCTGTAGTAGTGGTAAGTTTTTTGTCTTTTTAAATGTATAGAATTGATTGAAAATAAAGAAATAACTTGTAACAGGTGTTTGGATGGTGAGATTTATGCTGCAGATATATATATGATGTTTAACACAAATTCATTTTTATGTTATACTTGTATCTTACTGCAAGTTTGATTTTAATTTACTCCACGTTTTTTCTATGATAAAATAATTTGAAGAATTTGTAGAATATTTCAAATATTTCTTAAATAATTTCCAGATTTTCTTTATGTTTAGATATCAACTCTTTTTTAAGTTAGGAAGCGTTTTGCTAAAACACCAGAAAAATTCATGAGGCTATCGAATATAAGTGAAACACTGTGCTATGATTTGTTTTTGGAAATGTATCTACTTTTCCCTGATTAGAATATTTTCAAATAAACCTTGAATGATGACTCGATTTAGAGAATATTTTATCACCAAGATGTATTAGTCGCCTTAAACTGTGGATGATTAGAGCATAGAGTCAACCTTTAAATAAAAATTATAAAAGAAATCTTCATGGAAATATACAAGGAAATCTTTTCGAACGGTATTTGACTTCGCTACAGATGGATACAAACAATATAATTTTTTTTATAGTCGCCTATCTTTCGATGCATGTAAACACAGGGGGAGAAAGAGGGAGAAAGAGAGAAACAAACAGAGAGAGAGAGAGAGCGAAGTAATGGACTTGAGTTTAACGTGAAAATAGGTTGTTTTACTATTATTTTGGCATGGAAATCTAAGCAGTTTAAACACTCCTGTAGTTAATCTCATCATATTAGTAGTCGATATATGTTTTATTTAGCAAATCTGCTTGTTCTAAAACCACTCGTGCTCTTCTCATTGCTCACGCAGACACACACACATACACACACACACACACGCACGCATACAGACAGACTCAGACACTTACACGCACACACATATATCGAGAGATAATGTAGAAAGTTAATTTGTATGTGTGTATGCGAGTGAGTGTGTAGATACACACACATATAGTTATATGTACATATATACGTATATATGGATATATACATATACACACATATATATCTGCGTATATATGTATATGTATGTATGTATGTATGTATGTATGTATGTATGTATGTATATATATATATAT
>NC_068982.1:31812603-31815307 GCF_001194135.2 Octopus bimaculoides
TTCCTATGTGTTCGTTCCGTTGTCTGTAGTTTATTGTTCTAACGTCCTGTACCTTGATATGCATGTATATACACATGTAGATGTAAGTATGTACATATATGTGTGTATACATGTATATATATTCTTTGTATTATTACATTATTGAACGCACACGTCCTATTTTACAAGTAAGTCTACTATATATATATATATATATATATATATATGTATGGGGATGGTCATGTTGCCACTTTAGCCAATGAAAACGCACGCACTCTATATTCGGTGTTCACTTAAGCTTTATTTCATATTAATTGTATTTCGGCCAGAGTTCTTTCGTCACACTTCTGTGACCTCAACACTGGTCCCTTACTTTCTTCTTTCTTTTTGTGTCTCTCCTTCCTAACGATGTATTCCTGCTGTATGTGTGTTTACTTGCGCATGCGTATATCCCTGTGTGTGTCTATGTTTAGTAAGTGTGTGTGGGAGAATGTGCATGGTATTTGCATTATCACTATCTCTTGTTTATTTACGTTCATTTAACTTAATTTAATTTATTTTATTTATTTGTTTTTTCTACTTACTTTTTCATTTCTTCTTTTGTAATAATTTCATTGAGGAAGAGAAGATCTCATTGGTTCTAAACCAACACGCCGAGCGGAAACAACATAGCAGCTAAAATCTTGCCTACAGATAGAACGGACGCTACGCTTTGACAACTTACTGAAGGTACACACATAATAGAAGATAAACCTGGCCGAAATGGAAAACTAGAATGTGACACTAGCACACACACCCATACACAACCACCTATGACAGAATAAGATCCCCATAAACTGATAATAATATGAAACAATCGATAGATAAATACATGGAGTTATATAATTAAATACATAAACAAAATATTATAAATTAAATTAAATTAATACAAAAAAAACATGTCAGTATACAACGCACGGTTTAGCAACTAACGTTTCTTTAATTGAGAGTGAAAATCTGAGAATGTAAGAAATGGAAAAAATAAATAAAGACTACAAATATTTCATAGTTAAAACAATGGTTGTTACATACGTCACAACATGCATAAAACCTGCTTAGCTAATCTTCAGGTCCTATTACCTTCAAGTTGGTTTGTATTGTTGAGTAGACATGAGTAAATGGTACGCCAATTTATCTACTGCACAAATGTCAGTCTGAAAAACTTATCGAAATTAAATGACCAATGAAATTATTTGTTAGTAAGTTTCCTAAAAGTGAGCTCTCATTTGATTGAAGGATATATATATATATATATATATATATATATATATATATATATATATATATATATATATATATATATATATATATATACAAGTTCGTTGACATTTTCTCGAACGCAGAATTGTTGTTAGAACAGCAGAAATACTGGGTAAATTATTCTTACAAAGCGGAAAAATTGTATGCGTGTATTTCTACGAGTGTGAATTTGTTCCCATCACTCACCAGTTGACAACCGGTATAGAGATTGATATCTTCGTATATTAGCATTTCAAGACCGACCGTATAATTGCCAAACTCAAAATAAATATTGGGCTCAATTTATTCGGCTGAAATCAATTTAAGGTGGTATACTAGCAATGCTGCAGTGCAATGTTTTATAGAAATTTTTTTTTAAATAGACTGAAAGAAAGAAGAGAATGAATGTTTTACATCAAGGCAGAATATAAGCACTGACTCCAGCTTAGACATACTGAAACATGTTTTTGCTAGAGGAACATTTCACTTCACATTAAAAAGAATTTCTGTATGCTGTCCGATAAATCGGTAAATTTTAAATTGAATTCCCGCAAAATAAGCAATACCCAGACATAAAAAAATTCCGTCATAGAAAGAAGTATGAATATTATGCCTAGCAAAACGGGCCAAAGTAAGAAATCTATATTAAAACAAATATTTATAGTTTACAATGAATGAGGCAGTATGCAACAAACATAATTGTGAGTGCTTGCAAAATATATACGTCTATTGTTTGTTTTTAGTACGGTTCAAATTGTAACATTAATAAATAAAACTCAATCTAATAATTAAAACGCTTATTAATGTACAGCTTACGCTCAAATAATACAGGACTTATTATAAATCAGAACACATTTAAAAGAAACTATTCAGGAACAAAACGTTTGTAACAACCAACGAAGTAGAAGATATAAAGGTGTGTTTTTTTTTTGTGTACTTTCGCACACATCAGGGTTGCACCTGACGTTGTATATAGCACTGAAGGTGAGAGGATTATTCTTATTTAACTATGATTGCAGTGATTCCTGGATATCGTAACGTCATCAGATAGGGTTGCGCAACATCAACCTGCACTACAAGCAATAATTTTAAATTAGAGTTAATATATTCACTTCACATGCAGAAGTAATTTGATACTTTTCAGCGCGTTTCGCTTTTACTGTGTAAAAATAGTCCTGGAGAACGAAATCAATGACAGGTTACAATACAGTTAGTGTAGCATATATTTACTTATTAAACCTAAGTAAGTTGATTATTGTCTCACTAATTTTGGATACCTCAAAAGTAAACGCCACATTCCTGCTAATAATCAGTTTCCGACTTTAATAATTGCATGTGGTGTATAAGTGATTGTGTGTGTGTGAATACAAGTATGTACATATATATTACACACACCCAAACATATAAGTGTGTATATATATATATATATATATATATATATATATAC
>NC_068982.1:31815325-31816188 GCF_001194135.2 Octopus bimaculoides
ACACACACACACACACACACACACACACACACACACACACACACACAAACACACACACACACACATATGCGCCTTATACTAACTTGCTCTCCGTGCAAAGTCTAATGAGAAATCAAATGATATGCTTTAATACTGAAGATTGCCATATGCCTTCAGACAAGATAGCATGAGAGAAACTAGTTAAATTCTTTGTAAGATGAATAATATTCCATATATTGAAATCGCTGGAAACCACGCAACTTACTAATGAGACAAATACAGAAGCTTTATTTTTAAGAAATACTTCTTATGGAGCATTTTGTATATTGAACAATTTGAAGAAAAACCTCGAGTAAAATGTAATTTCATTGATTTTCGTATCAGGATTGCGCTGTGTAAACATTACAATGAAGAGGGTGTAAAAGTATTTGCAATAATCCAGGTTTATAACGTGATGAATTATCAACGACAACGACAAAGTATACCCTGGAATATTATTTGGAAAACTAAAAGCAAAAATAAAATAGAAAAATAGAAAATGTGTTACTGATGATGGTGATGATGATGATGATGATGATGATGATGATAACAACAATAATAATAATAATAAAACAATATCAATAATACAGTGAGTGAAAATCTTATAACTCTTATAATTGTGGTTAGACACCAAGCAAAATGAGTGCTCATCGTTCAAATTAAACTGTCGTAAGTTGTGATGAAAGCGAGAACACTCTGTCACATAATGATAGCAATAGTTCATGCTAAACATCAGCAATCGTTAAGGTGCCCACTGTAAAATGAATGAGTTGCCTATTTGAATAAATGTATATTAAAGTGCATGTGAGATTCTGTAATCTTTTGTTGATAAGATCCGCTTGACA
>NC_068982.1:31824058-31824960 GCF_001194135.2 Octopus bimaculoides
ACAAAATGTTAAAACAAAATAGGTCTTTTAAGAGGTGAAAAATGCAACTTACATGGGAGCCGATGTGTCTACCGTCCGTCCATGATGATAGATAGATAGATAGATAGATAGATAGATAGATAGATAGATAGATAGATAGATAGATAGATAGATAGATACATGCATGCATACATACATACATACATACATACATACATACATACATACATACATATACAAGTAGATACATTTTGCAGTATATTAACATATAGAAGGGCGTACAGTGTTAAAATACCGATCAGATCGTAAAAGCTGCTGACTTTAGGTCCTGTTCATTAGAGAAGTCTCGTTAGTAACGCAGTAATAAGAAGATTCATTTGGCAATATATGGTTATCTTTATGAACCTCTCACATGCAACATGATGGCAGATTTTGTGATCAGTTTGTGTGATTAGATGTGAATGATATTATCTAACGATTTGTCCTTTTAATATAATGATGTACGAAGTCAAAGCCAAATGTAGGGGATTTTATACATACGTACATACATACATACATACATATATACATACATACTTATATATTACGTGTGTGTGTGTGCGTGCGCGCTTGTGTGTATAAATGTTTGTGCGCATGTGCATTTTGTTCTTTTTACACATACACTTATTGGAAAAATCAAAAAAAATCTTAAACCTATACAATAGCATCATCTATGTGTTAGTCTACAATTTATCAAATTCATTTTCACTGTACGTATTTCTCGATATGATTGCGAGTGTCTATACATACACAAGTGCACACATCCACGCAAACAAGCACACACACACATACACACACACACACATACACACACACGCACATATATTTTTACACACATATATTAATTACATAAGTTATCTATACATGTGTATATATATATATAT
>NC_068982.1:31825005-31829004 GCF_001194135.2 Octopus bimaculoides
ATATATACATATATATGTATACATATACATGCATAGATACATAGATACATATATATATATATGTATACACATATATATACACACACACATACATACATACATACATACATACATACATACATACACACATATCCATAAACACTCATACTTTCATTGTTTGTTATTATTTCCTTTCTCTATAGACAAATAACTATTTTCAATGAACATTCGCTTATAATTATTTTACTGAAAATTATGAAAATGTTTTCGCTAAAGCGACAGGGGATCTATATTGTAGTTATTTATTGGTTTAATACTTAGTCGTAAATGACTTGTTAGCAATATTTTTCGGAAAATATTTTTTATCACGTCTTTTATCCGGTAGGAAACCGAAAATTATGAACATAATTTGTTATTTTTTTGTTTACTATATTTGTGTGTTTGATTAAGCATCGTTGATTAAGGTTGTTTATATCTTTCACACGCAAAAGCATTTTTTTTCCTTTCACTTCTTTTTTCTAGTCATTTTTATTTATTTATATATTTATTTATTTGTAAATTCCGGTAGCAGAACTAAAATAGTTTAATTATATATAAAATTTCGTATCTACAATTCTGCTCATTAATAACTGAAATATGAATCCCGTAAGGGATTGTATATATGTTTGTCACATTGTAGAATATAGGAATCTATAACCCTCCTCTACCTTGATGTGAGCGTATTAATGATGATGATGTAAGTATGAAGAGTAAAGCTTCTCTTCCTTCTCATTTTTCTCCTCCTACTTCTCCTTTTTCTAACTTTACAAATACTAGTACAACTACTATTACTGTTTCCACTGCTATTATTAATACCACCACCACCAACACTACTACTACTACTACTACTACTACTACTACTACTATTGCTACTAACGCTACTTTGAATAAGAGGGAGAAGTAAATGTACCGAGAAAGGTAAAAAGATTGATTGAATGAAGGAAGGAGGGAATGGAAGAAAACGAAGATTAATTCAAGAAAAATTTGCAGGAGTTGGAAGAAAATTAAGAACACCGGTAGACATTTAATAGAATACTGGGGGACGTGTGAGAACTTTATTTGATATTTATAAACAAGTACTGGGGTGATGTAATCGGCTAGCCCACAGCCCAAAGTTTCAGGCCTTGTGCCTATGATGGCAAGAAGCTTCGTCCTATCACATAAAAATATCAGCCGAAACAAAATCGCACCACTCAATCTAAGGTAAAAGAATATTACATACTTGAATTTTATATATAAAGTTAGGAAAAATGGAAGATAAAAGCATTGACCTCGTCTGGATAGATTTGACAGCAGGAAAGCAAATAATAAGAGAGATGAAAACCAAGAATGAATCTTCGAAGGGGACAGTGTCCCCCCATTGATATTTGGTGCTGAGAATGATCCCCTTGATTGAAATACTAGAGAAAACAAAGTTGGGGTATGATCTGGGTAGAGGTAAGGGAAAACTGAACCACTTGCTATTCATGGACGACCTGAAGCTATTCACGAAACCTGAGGAATAACTGGACAGCTTAGTTCAGTCTGTGCGGATTTCTCCAGTGATATTAAGATGGTGTTTGTACTCTCAAAATGTGCTACAATGGTGATGAGATGAAGAAATCTTACCAGGTCAGAAGGCATATGGTTGTCAAGTGGTGAAATGATGAAGGCAATTCTGCTTCAATCCATTTATAAATAACTGGGAATACTTGAGGCAGATGGAATCAAATACCACGACATGTAAGAAAAGACAAAAAGAGAGTACCTGCGGCGAGTGAGAAAATTATTGGCTTCAAAGCTAAATGCCAGAAACATAATTTCGGCAATAGATAAACTTTTGTGCAGACGCAGTAGTTAGGTATGACACTGGAATCCTGAAGTAGACAGAGGAGGAGCTAAAGGAGATGAACAGGGAATCAAGAAAGCGCCTAACGATGTATCGATCTCATCATCCACGTGCAGACACTGATCGCCAATACATGAACGGAGCAAATGGCGGAAGTTTGGGAGCCTGCGTGCGTATCACACTCGTGATCTTAATGAGATACCTAGCCCAAAGTAAGGAAACCTTACCTATGACAGTTAGGGACGAGGGAGCATTGAGAGCAGAGGAAAAAAGGAAAAGAAAGGAATAAATACAAAAAGGTCACGAAGAAGAATTGAACAAGAAAGGACTACACAATCAATTCCGTACAGCTACAACAAGAATTGCTGGGAAAAAGTAGACGGGATTGGCTGATCGAAGGAACACTATAAAAAGAGACCGAGTACACTATACTGGCAGCGCAAGACAAGGCTCTGGCCACGCACTGGAGGGTACACATTAGGAATGAGCAAATGTCTCCGCTGTGCCGTATCTGCAATAGTGTGGATGAAACCATTGCCCATATCACGAACGAATGCCATAGACTTTCCCAGAACTATTATAGGTTGTGGCAACACGACCAGGTAGGGAAAGTACTACATTGGAAACTGTGCGAAAAGCAGGGGTAAGAGGGAGGAAAGTCGTGGTGTGAGCACAAACCGCAGACTGGCGGAGTCGGAGACTAGTAAAATCCTCTGGGATTTCCCAATTCAAACAGATCAAGTGCTCGAGCATAACAGACCGGACCTAGTGTTGGTGTACAAGATGCACCACCTATGCTAACTAGTTGATGTTTCCTGCCACTTTGACCCACGAACAGTCAAGATGGAAGACGAAAACATAAGTTGATACAACCCTCTTAAGTACGAAATAGCCCGACTATGGAAAATGGAGAAGGTGAAGATAGTACCAATTATTGTTGGGTCCTTGAGAACAGTATTAGAAGGCATCAAGAGGAATATAAACGAAACTGGAATAGAGTTCCCAATAGAACTGTTGCAAAACAAATAAAGTGCAAAAGAAATAGAGTGCGCAGTAAAACTGTTACAAAAGGTTTGCCTCTTTGGCACGACCAGAATAATCAGGAAACGTTAAGATAGCTGAAAATAATGAATAGCATGGAACCGTAGGCTGCAGGCAGTAAGCGCGCTACACATGCAAGATTCCAGGAGCTCCAGCAACATTGTGATGAAGAGAAAATAATAATAATAATAATAATAATAATAATAATAATAATAATAATAATAATAATAATAATAATAATAATAATAATAATAATAATAATAATAATAATAATAATAATAATAATAATAATAATAATAATAATAATAATAATAATAACAACAACAATAATAATAATAATAATAATGATAATAATAATAATAATAATAATAATAATAATAATAATAATAATAATAATAATAATAATAATAATAATAGACTACACATCACAAAGTGATAAGTATAGACAACACACGAGAAAATGATAAGTGCAGAATTCGTATGGTGAAACCGTATGGCCTATTACCAGCTAATGTACACCACTAGCCCAGAAGGAATATAAGAAACACAACGAGAATATAGCCAGGCTTGTCCATTGGACGCTTTGCATCAAGTATGATCTCGAAAGAGAAGAAAATTGGTATCACCGCAAGCCCTAAGGCATCATCGAAAATGATAATGCAAAGATTATGTGGGATTTTATGATTCAGTGCGGCCATGAGATAGAGAATAGGAAGTCAGACATAGTCTTAATTGAGAAAGAAAAAAAACTATGCTGGATCATAGATATAGCATGCTCAGCTGAGAACAGGTTATGCGATAAGGAAGAAAGAAAACTTGAGATATATGACAGGTTAGCTTGGGAAGTTAAGCAGTTGAGTCGATAAAAAAGGTAGCAGTAGCACCAGTAATTGTCAGATCCCTGGAAACAGTGAGCAAAAATCTCGAAAAGTACGTGGAACAAATAGGGGCTGCAATAAAGGTGGACCACTTGCAGAAAACAGCACTGCTTGGAACTGCTCGAATACTCCGGAAGGTGCTCGAAAAATAAGAGGTGTTACCTTAGTTCACTGGTAGTGAATAGCTGACACTGTAATATATCTGCAGCGTTAGAAGCTGTGGAAAGGCAATAA
>NC_068982.1:31829014-31833091 GCF_001194135.2 Octopus bimaculoides
CTGACACTGTAATATATCTGCAGCGTTAGAAGCTGTGGAAAGGCAATAATAATAATAATAATAATAATAATAATAATAATAATAATAATAATAATAATAATAATAATAATAATAATAATAACAATAACAACAATAATAATAACAAGTCGATAGATATGACAGGTTAGCCTGACAGGTTAGCCTGGCAGGTTAAGCATTTGTGGTCGATGAAAAAGTTGGTAGTATCATTAATTGTCGGAGCTCTGGGAACAGTGAGTAAAAATCTTGAGAGCTCCATGGAACAAATAGGGGATGCAATAAGGATGGACAACTTGTAGAATACAGCACTACTTGGAACTGGTCTAATACTCCGGATGGTGCTTGAAAAATAAGGGATGTTACCTTAGTTGACTGTTAGTGAACAGCTGGTAACGTAGTACATCACCAGCGTTAGAAGCGGTGCAAAGACAATATATGATGATGATGATGATGATAATAATAATAATAATAATAATAATAATAATAATAATAATAATAATAATAATAATAATAATAATAATAATAATAGTAATAATAATAATAATAATAATAATAATCATAATAATAATAAGCTAACCGAAGATGCCGATTCTCTAACGATTAGATTGAAACTATAGACCACCTAATCTCAGGGTGTAGAGTCTTAGCACCTGTAGAATATAAAGCAAGAAATGACAGTGTCGGCCAGTATTTACACTGGACAATATGTCGGCATTATAAAATGAAAACTGCTGACAAATGGTATAAACATCATCTTGAAGCTGTGACTGAGGGAGAAATTGTGTCGATTCTCTGGGTCTTCCCGTACATACCGACAGAACTATAAAAGCGAATAAACCGGATATTAATTGACATGAGTATTCCCTGCGATCATAATATAGCGGCGAAAGAAATTGGCAAGATCAGTAAATATAAAGACTTGCTAATAGAAATTGAAAAAATGTTGCATCTCAAGACGACTACTGTACCAGTGATAGTAGGATCTCTAGGAATGATAAAAAAAGAAAGGTACTGAAGCCTATTTGAAAATGATACCAGGCCTACCATCCCTACAGGAAGTGCAAAAATCGTGTTAACTCGGACGACTCATGTACTGAGAAGAGCATTATCGCTGTGAAAACAACATCCATTCATGAATTTATTTATTTATTAATTTTCTTTTAAATACATATTTTACCTGTGAATTTGCGTGTGTAAACTGGGAATGCATATAATGAGCTTCTCTGCCCTAGGTGTACGGAAAACACTCGACGAGAAATGGAAGAAAATTTGAAGAAAGAAGAAAAAAAACATAATGATAATAATAACAACAACAACCTATGCCCTGATGCAGTACCAGGCAGTGGCTCTCATAGCTTTAGATCTTAACTGATTGGTAGTGTCATCATGTACATTGTTTTGACTTAACGTAAAAGATGAGCTACAGTAAATAATCTGCTCAATACCAAATATTTCCTTTTCCATTGTTTGACTTTAACCAGTTGAGCATGCCCCATGGTGGCTGATGGTATGTGCATTTCTGATCACGAGCAGAAGTAGTGGTGGAGTATCATAGCTATGTGTTTGAGAGGAATTATTTGGGTTTTGAATAATTCACCTCTGGAAACAGGGGTGTTTTGTTCATCATCTTTAAACAAACCTTATTCAGGGAGCTTTTGAGTGAGGCGGGTATGTTGTGAGTGAAGTACAAAGAGAAATATCATATCACAACATTTTGATATGCTGCTGTATAACCTTGTTTAAATATTAGCAATATGTTTGCATGCTCACAAGAGAAATGTGTGAACTTAAATTTTAAAACATATATATAAATATTTCCTTACATCTGTGAAAGTTACGAAAATAAAATAGAAAATTAGTCAAATGACAATACATAACAATTTTTAAAAAATGAACCACGAAAATGTGAAAAAAAAATGTAAAATATATAAAGAACAAACATAGCGGAAAATACACGAATGATTGAAAGAAAATAACTGCTTCAGTAGATTAAAATGCCAGAGCATTAGAGAAAAAGATTTCTTTCAAAATCACGCATTCGAAAACAATCGGCAAAAATTTCTGTAGCGTTGTACATAGTCACAACATAGAAGCAGATAAGATACTCACTAAAGGAAAATGAAAAATATTTGCTGATGAGAAACTTATTTTTAAAAACCAGAATATGCATAATAAAAAGAATTGCTGGTGAGAATACGTTGTAATAGTTGAGACAAAATGATTTTCTCAAAGCATTATATTATATGATTGCGGAAAGTGAAAATTCTGACATTGATAATATTCAAAATATATGGTGTTTAAGTAACAACCATCTTCAACATGTTTTTAAGATCACTAGAATTTATATTCCTGTCCTGCATTGCAAAACATGTCCTATCAAGTTATCAATCTGTTTTTTGACAACCAGTCATCTATATGTTTCTCTCCAAACAATTATCCAAGAAAATTGAGCATTTACAAAAAAGAAGGGTGTATCTGCACTCCTTATGGAACAAGATTTTCTTTCAAACAAGACAGTATTGAGTGATGCAAAAGTATGAGAAACCATTGCATCATATGTTTGTAACAAACAATATCAAGGTGCATTTAATTGAGCCCCTACGTGATTGCCTAATCAAAATATTTGAAATTAAAAATGTGACATCATAGTCACGTTATAACAACAACGAGGATATTTCGGATTACTTATTATAGTTAACCAGAATGCATAGACTATCCAATATGCTGTGTGATAACAATACGGGTCAGTAATTCTGGTCTCCATTTCATCCTAATTTGATACCACTACAGAAAATACTATGTCGGAATAGTGAAAAAACCGTCTGATCTCCAAACGCGTGTTTATGTATGGCTTAAAATGCTACTTTGCTTTTAAAGACCGTCTTGAGTATTGTCTCAGAGTTGTCAAGCATTATTTACACGGATATTTGTCCTCATCTTGTTTGTTATTAATACGTTTCGGCTGATATACCCTCCAGACTTCATCAGGTGTCTTGGGAAAATTTCGAACCTGGGTTCGTTGTTATTATTATTAATAGTAGTAGTAATCAGGTGACTGCTTAGAATCGAACTTGTAATCTTGAGGTTAGTAGCCCACACTCTTAACCACTATGCCATATGCCCATGGGCAATTATGGAGTGAATTTTAGGGCTTATAAATCAAATATTTTGATATCCTTCCTTAATACCGGTTCCCATATGCTACTCATATCTGCACTTGGTCTGCTTAGGAGGTTGTTGTCTCCTAGCGTATGTGCTGCTTCTTTTAGTTTTCGTATTTTCCAGTGGTGTTCTCGTTCTCTGTCTATTATTTTAACATCATCCCACAGGGGGAGGTGGTTTCCATTTTTCTATACATGATCAGCTTTATTAATATCTCCTCGTGTCACAGCTTTGCGGTTTTCGTCTAGCCTTATTTTGAGGGGGCGACATGTTTCGCCTTTGTATAACCTACCACAGCTACATGGGATGGATTACACGCAGTTTTTGATCATATTCTCGTCTATTGGTAGTTTTACTCGAAGGAGATATCTGTGTAGTGTTGTATTACTCTTGAATACTGTCCTGATGTCATATGAGCCACATGTCTTTTGTAGCTTTACGGAGAGGCCTTTCACATAGGGTAGACAGACTGTGAACAGTTTATTGGTTTCATCCTCTCTTTTCTTCGTAATTGGAGTGGATAGTATGTTCTAGGGATAGATGTTGCTTAACAGATTATTATTGATCTTGATCATTTCTTCGTGGTGTGTATCACGATCACTACTTATATTTTTTGCACGATGTTTTAAGCACTCAACAATCCCTCTCTTTACACTGTATGGATGGTGGTAATTGAAGTTTAGGTATCGTCCAGTGAAGGTCGGCTTGCGGTATACGGATGTCCTGTATCCATACTTGGTTTTAAGGAAGAATAGGAAAATATTAGATTTATAATTGACCATGGCATAGTGGTTAAGAGCGCGGGCTACTAACCCCAAGATTCCAAGTTCGATCCCAAGCATTGAAACTTGGGGCTAGTAACCCGCGCTCTTAACCACTACGCCATATAATAATAAT
>NC_068982.1:31834697-31835013 GCF_001194135.2 Octopus bimaculoides
GAAAGACAGAAGATTGAATATACGAGAATATATTATTAATAACAACAATTGTTTTGACACATCTAGCATCGACTCAACTTGTGGAACACAAAAACTAGTTCACGAGTATCCGGTGGTGCAGACGTATCTTATCGGGTGATAAAAAATGAAAAAATATTGTTACAATGACTGTTCCATAATACAACTTTCCGTTTTGTAGAGAGAAAAACAGCCGGACGGAGGAAAATTCTTCATATATATAGAATATCAAAAAATAAAATTACAGAAGACAAAAGAGAAACGAACACTTAATCCAGCGAGAAAAGTATTGAAAATA
>NC_068982.1:31835023-31836219 GCF_001194135.2 Octopus bimaculoides
GAGAAAAGTATTGAAAATAACCGTTAAGAGATATGGATGTATAAACGCCCTCGGGCAAGCAGCATGGCACGAGTACACACGCTCACAGAAGCATTAGCAAAAATGTGAGTATACGCACACGCGAAGGTAGGCGCACTCATAATTACAAAGTGAGTTAGATATTTAGTAGGTGTTTAAAAGAACAAGGAGGTTTCAAGTAAATTTAAGTCATCCATACCTTAAAGTAAAATAAAATAAAATTACACTAAGTTAACAGTTACTCAAAATTCATTCTCACTGCATTGTGCGAAAGTATATCTATATGCATGTAGGCATCTCGATAGTCTTTCAGGAATTTTATTAAGTATCTTTTCATTAGTCCACAGAATAGACAGGGATTCCTCGGAACAGAGACGGCATCTCCTGGAAATTGCACTGTATGGTTTTACATGTCTAACTACGGACCAAGTAATGTAGTATTTCGTATTAGCCTCCTTTAGTCGTCTTATAAAATCGGCCAAAGGTGTCGAATGTCTCTTATTGATTGAACTAAAGTTGGCAACATGGTTACGATAACGATTCTTAAATGAATCAGCCGTCTGCCCAATGTAAACATAGGGTCCTCCCCTTGTGTGCACGGTACATTTATATACAAGATTTGTACTCATACAGAGATTCATCAAAGGGCATTTGGATTTATCCCTGCATGAGCATTTGTCGTTTATATTTGTACATAAAGTAGTCCTGACTTCATTTACTGGGGTTGTTATCGTGCTAGCCGTACCACGAGAATTTCTACTACTACTACAAATTGGTCGAAGTTCATGATTATCAATGCGGATTACATCTCCTTGGCTGGCATTTAGATGTAAATGTGTTTCTCAACCACCATCACTTGACAACCGATGCTGGCGTGTTTACGTCTCCGTAACTTAGCGATGTTCCACAAGAGTGACCGATAGGCTTCACACAACACCATACATGTTGTTGGCACTCCGTCGCTTACGACGTCAAGGGTTCCAGTTGATCCGATCAACAGAACAGCCTCCTGAAATTAACGTGTAAGTGGCTGAGCACTCCACAGATACGTGTACCCTTAACGTAGTTCCCGGGGATATTCAGCGTGACACAGTGTGTCAAGGCTGACCCTTTGAATTACAGGCACAACAGAAACAGGAAGTAGGAGTGAGAGAAAGTTGTGGAGCTTTAGGTGTTTT
>NC_068982.1:31836850-31843644 GCF_001194135.2 Octopus bimaculoides
TATCTATCTATCTATCTATCTATCTATCTATCTATCTATCTATATAGTCAGTTCAAAGCAGAGAAAAAAGAATAGGAAACAACCAAACAAACGTGAGGACGTTGCACAAGCAATGTATTAATGTAAACGCTGAAAGAAGAAGGTTGTTGTTTTACGTTTCGAGCATAGCTCTTCGTCGGAAAGAGGTAAGAATGACGGGGCGTTTGAATTCTTCATTCATCAAAAGCCCATCCGTAGAATATCTTCATATTCACGTAGCCAATCAATACCAAGTAATTTATTTTTACCTAAACAATGCATAAAATAACCATCAACATATTCAAGCAACTAAACTCTCGTATTATTTTGGTAAAGACACTGAAGATTCAGGTGCATCACTAATGCCACACTCTTGAATATTACATTTGGCAGTCATCAAGTAAGATTTGATGAAGCAAGATAAGACAACGCAAGGAATATTAGAGATGACTGGCAGGTTACACACCATCCATGCGTTGCAAGGAGAACGCTTGTATTTGAGACTGTTGCTTCGTCACAGAGATGAATCTGATCTGTGTACGGTCGACAATGTAACCTGAGAAAGTTTAAACCATTTTTGCTAAACAACGAATCATTTTGAAAATGACAGAGAATAGTAAATATGCGTGAATAGCCGAGGAATGACTTGGTGGAGCTGTTCAGAAATTTATCGGTTTCAAACTTACAATTTTGGTCTCCACAGATGCCTCTTTGTACAACATCTTTAGCGACAATCGTATTGAAACTTTACTTCATCGTAGAAGAAAAAGACAATGCCAATGAAAACGCAGCAGGAAACGGCATTAAGACATGCTATACACACTGGATAACCGTTTGATACAACATGAATGCTCAACAGTGTAAAATGCTTTGCCAGTTCCAGATTGCTAACAACAAAATGTGCTAGTTAATGCAGAACAAATTGATCCTTCGTCAGAAGTGTATTACAATAGTCACTCAAACAACTTTAATAAGGAAGGAAAAATCGCTTTTGTGTCAATTAAATGATTAATTGTCAGCAACGAAGGGGCCTGATATTAATGCTCTAGAAAGAATAGGCAAGACTTGCCTGTTGAACTAGCTACTGCTCTATGCTTGTAAAGATGACAGAATTTCACTTGCTACATACGATGTTGCAGCAACACGTTGTGCCCATGATTGCTTCAAATTTCCCATTCCAGTAAAATCTACCAGTCAAATATATCTTCATTATTCAACTGAAAGCCTTCTGTTCGATGCTCAATTCTTAGTTAGGGATGTGGCCTTTGTATAGCACCTTCATCTAGCCGAAACTTTAAATAATGAACAATAAGCAATTTTGGGGAGGTAAACCATAATTCCTCAGGGAAGGTTTCCAGCAGATTCGGCCAGTAGTCTGAAGAGTTCAACGATGTTTTTGTATCTGATGCGTATATAAGCTTAAAGTTTACAGTTGCCTCAACAACTTGCTAACAACATTGTTTAGTGAGTCGTCTAAGTAAATGTGAATATTATAGAATGTATAAACTAAGTTTCTAGAATATTAAAAATAAAATCTAAAAATAAACGCTTTTAGATAAACAATGTAATAAAATCTATTTATTTAGCCTTCACCGAAAAAGGAAAGAGATTTCAATAACTTAACAAATTAAAAAATCACCTAATGTAACGTCTAACTTTCTGAAAATGAAAACAGAGCTAATAAGAATAAGTTTCTAATTAATAATTCTGAGAATATTTTATATTACATGAAACATTTAAAATGGAAAATTTTAATTTAAGATTTCGCCTTTTTTTTTGCCATCGGCAAAGCGATGGGTATCGAACTAGTTTAACAATCATCCAGATTATTCCATTAAGAGTTTGTTAAATAGTCGGTAAAGGAAAGAGCTTCGTTTCCTTAGAATCTGGCATGGAATTTTATTAACTACAACATAATTAAAAAGTAACACACACGGTCTGTTCTAGATTATTGGGCAGAAAAAAGCACTTTATTTTTACAACTAATGCCTCTATATATGGATTGACAATAAATCTAAGGAATATCATTTTAGAGTATTACTGAATATTCCATAAGACTTGTAACTCCTGGGCACATGAAGCGTTTGGCATAACTGACTCCTCTAATTAGAGTCTCAGTTCATCTGTTGAGCTTCGAAAGATATTTCTTATAATCATTTGCACTTATTGGAGTTGGCGTGATCCAAGAATGATGCAGAATGCATTTGTCCAGAGCATGGTTTGATGGAATTTAGGACATCATCAGTACGAGGAGAAAATCATATCCATATCTCGCACGATGCACAGTCCGGTTGTTATAAATATAGACATCCACTATAATAATATTCGAGTATTTTTCTCCGTCACATCATATGACTGAGAAAGGAAGGAGTGATAGATGAATATGGAGGGGAGGAAAAAAATCAGAGTTTCAACACTGCGTGAGTATATATGGGTGTATGTAAAAGGGATGTATGTTAATGTGTGTATGTGTGTGTGTATTTGTGTGTGTGTGTGTGTATGTGAGTGTGTGTGTGTGCGTGCGTGCGTGCAATGGAAGTGGGATGGTAGACATTCAACGCTGAAAAGAAAAATATCAAACAGCGTTTGAACCCTGTGTATTTGGTATTTACTGGCCAGCTCTCGCATTTAGTCACGGCCAGCTTTGTGTGGCCTTATGTCATACAAGAAGGAAAACTTTAAAATTCTTTTGAAGGAAACAAGCAGTCAAGGGATGTAAGTTCTGGATAGATTTTTAGCAAAAGAAAAATTAGAAATAAAAAGAATTATTAAACTAAAAACTTGCTTTTGTGCCTTATTTATATATAAAATACTGCAATTAACCATCATTTTTGACGGCACGGGTTCACCTAGTAATCTAAATAAGCATTTCTATCTTTAGATACTCTCGTTAAAATAACCCGTCAATTGTAGTGTGGAAATAACACAGTTTATGCTAAAATAATAGAAAGAAAGGTAGTTTATCATGTTTTGCCGCTGTATTTTGAAATCGTTTAACTATGGTCCACTCATGAAATCTTTAATGAAAAGTCAATCGATTGTTTGTATATAAAATGTTGTTGGCACTCCGTCGTTTACGACGTCGTGGGTTCCAGTTGATCCGATCAACGGAACAGCCTGCTCGTGAAATTAACGTGCAAGTGGCTGAGCACTCCACAGACACGTATACCCTTAACGTAGTTCTCGGGGATATTCAGTGTGACACAGTGTGACAAGGCTGGCCCTTTGAATTACAGGCACAACAGAAACAAGAAGTAAGAGTGAGAGAAAGTTGTGGTGAAAGAGTACAGCAGGGTTCGCCACCATCTCCTGCTGGAGCTTTTAGGTGTTTTCGCTCAATAAACACTCACAACGCCCAGTCTGGGAATCGAAACCGCGATCCTATGACCACGAGTCCGCTGCCCTAACCACTGGGCCATTGCGCCTCCGCCGTATATAAAATATATCATACAGAATTATGTACAAATTATGTAGGCAGTTGCAATGAAATTTAGTTGGATATTATGCATCAGATTTATTGAAATTTTCCTTGGCAGGGAAGATACAAGGTATTGAATACAACCTGCTTGTATTCGTGGTAAATATATTTTTTGTGTAGTTCAACTGATTAATTCTTTTATCGGTGTTTCTGTATCTACCATGCTGCTAGCTTTTTCTTAATCAGATTGTCTTTTAACTTATTCGCACATGGATTTTTTCCTGCTATATCCTAGTGCAGAATAGAAATTTGTTGTGCATGCTGTCAGCATATTTATATTCGTGTCCAATAAACTATAGTATTTCAGTTTCTTGTAATTGTTTCATTGACTCTCAACTGATGTGTAGCGCCCCAACGTTTTTATATTCTCTGCATACTGTAAGATAAAGTTTGCAGTTCTGTAGTTTTGGTAGTTCAGTGTTCCGTCAATATTAGGGATCAAGATCGTTGTCATTTCGATGCGTTATGTATGTGTTGCTTCTATACTTTTTCAGTTGACCAGAAATACATATGGAAATAAATTTTGTATAAGTGGTTAAGTATTTTGGTCACAAGAGTAGAAGTGTGGAAAAATCATTTCTTTGCCCCTTCCACATTTTCAGCTGTAAAATGTCAGTGCAAATAGTTTTGTTGTTATTGCCTCCAACGATTTACAAGTGTTGCGATGCTTGCTTTGAATATTATATTATCTTCAGTGGCAATCCGTTTGTTTTACATACTCCACAATTCTTTTGCTTTTATTGCTGCTGTTAGGGTGTTGGTTTCATTTTGATTTTTACCTAGATTTTGGTAAAATTGCTTTGTATTGGAGTTGAATTGTTTGACGATGTTTATTGCTAATCTTTCCTTGAGATTCTGGAATGAATGTCTCTTTAAGGAGTTCTTTGTATCGGGTACTTCGTTTTGATGTTGCATTTATGTGCTACTTGTTTTTCATTTTATGCCATTTCTGTATTTTCATTGTTGAATTGCTAACGGATTAAGAGAGATTTTTCTGTATTTTCCTGTATTTCTCAGTATAATTGTTTTCCACGTCGTTTGTATAAGTTTAATATATTCCTGTAGGATAAAGTTTAAGGAAGTCCCTATTTACCTTGTGTCGACTGTTACTGCAGCATATATAATTGCATTTATCAGAATTACATCGATTGCGATAACTTTCTTGCTATTTTTCATAGAATTTTATTGATTTATAGGAAGATCTATGGGTTATAATTTTCAACTATATATCTATATCTATATTATTTGCATATTCGGAAAAATGAATATGTTTATAATGCTTTGTCTGTTGGTTGTTTAAAAGGAAAGTAAAATAATAATATTTATTTCCTTATTTTTTCCATAGGTGCCTTCTCAATATGTAACAAGTGAAAAAATGTGTGAGGATGTGCATTCTTATTTCTATAAAAACTAGTGACAGGCAAACTCCTTATACAATATACTGTATAACATTAAAGACGGTGATATCAATACATATTTAATGACATAAGTGATGACAAATCCGTCCAGTCTACATTAGGCTATCCAGTTCTGCCTCAGTTTTGTGAATAGCTTCAGGTCGTCCAAAAATAGCAAGTGGTTCAGTTTCCCTTACTTCTTTCCAGATAATACCCCATTTTTGTTTTCTGTAGTATTTCATTGAAGGGGTCATACCCATCACGAAGATCGGTGGGGACACATTGTCCCCTTGGAAGATTTCTTTCTTTATTTTCACCTCTCCTGATACTTGCTTCCAAGCTGTCAATTCCGTTCTCCAGCATTTCATGCTGCTTCATATAAGGCTTCTCATATTTTCTGCTACTCCATACAGTTCCATTGTTCTTCTTAGCCAGGAGTGTGGTATCAAATCGTATGTTTTGAGGTAGTAAACCCATGCCATGCTTATGTTTGTATGTCTTCTCTTGCAGTTCCTGATATTTAGATTATTAATTACGACGTTATCCCTCGTTCCCCGGCTCCTTTTTCGGCACCCTTTCTTTTCAATGGGTAGCGGCCCACTTTTTTCCAAGTATCTGTACAGTTCACCCACCAAAGCACGTGAAACTAGTTTCCACATTAGCGGAAGGGATGTTATCGGTCAAAAGTTGGATGCAATATTTCCCTTGTCAGGATCCTTGACGCATAACGTTGTCTTTCCCTTTGTCATCCAGCTGGGTACTGCACCTTCCTGCAAGCACTCATTTAGCTGTTGTACTATTCTTTCATGGAGCCCTCTCAGCTTCTTCATCCAATTACCTTGGATCCCATCCAGTTCTAGGCTCTTCTAATTTGGGAATTAAAATTTTAAACTGCTTTTCTATTATTTCTGTAGTTATCTTCATGTCCTCTTGGACTTCAATATTTCTTAACCTATTTTGAATTTCATGCAGCCACTCCACTTCATCATTATGCTCTACAAGGTGGTCCCAGAACCCTCTCCATGCTACCTTGCTTTCATCTGCATCTGGTGTCAGTGATACGTGTATCTGCCCATCTATTTCCTGAAACAGCTTCTGATTTGATTCAAACAATCTCTTTCGCTTGAACTGTCTTTTTCCAGTTTTGCTTTGATTGCTACTGCTCTTTGCCCCACTTCTTCCAATATCACATCATAACCTTTATCTCTTATTCTATGTTCTTTCCAGCGTTATTCATATGCTTCCGTGGTGCAATTCCCCTCTTATCAATCTATCAACTTGTCCTAACTGTCTTTTACACTTTGTTTCTCACAAATTCGTCTACGCCAGAAGGGTTCTTTACGTTTTGTTTGTTCTTTCTTTTGTATCCAACTCTATCTGCATGACCATAGCTGAAGCCCAAATAATCTTGTTAGTTTCAGTTATATTTTTGTCTGGAATAGTCTAAGAACCAAATCTGTCTTTTGGGTTTCAACTTCGATCAATGCACCTCAGGTTGATGTGGAGTGCTTGACCATGGTCTTCTCTAATATATCAGCACAGCGTCTTCATTTGTGTCTTGTTGGTCATCATCGTATTCTTGTCATAACCTCTTCCTATCATTTATGCTTCAGTTGCTTATTATTATTATTATGATTATTATTATTATTATTATTATTATTATTATTATTATTATTATTATTATTATTATTATTATTATTATTATTGTTCAGTAGTTTTATTTTTATAACGTGCTTTCACTTCACTACCGAGCGCAGCTCTGTGCGCCTTGGGTATGTGCTGTGGTTTGCTGTGGTGCTCTTATGGTTACTGTATTGAAAGTGTTTTGCGTAGGATGTGTGCAGTGCCCAGTAGTGCAATTTTCTGTATGTTATACATATTTGTAAGTCCTGGTGTTTTTG
>NC_068982.1:31843976-31847864 GCF_001194135.2 Octopus bimaculoides
TATCCCAGAGTATGGTTGCTTTCTCGTTTTCTGTGACCTTTTCTGGCGTGTGTTTATACCATCTTTTTTCTGTTGTTATTCCATAGTGTTGGCAGTGTATATAGGTCCCAGTTCTGTCGTGTCTGTGAATATATTCCTTCTTAGTCAGGACTGGGCAGCCAGAGATAATATGATTTATGGTTTCTTGTCCATCTCCACTTATTCTATAGTTACTTGTTATATTATTATTATTATTATTATTATTATTATCATTATTAAAGCAAGAAAAGAAGAGTACCATTGATATGAAGTGAACGATATTTCGGCATCTAGCATTCCTTCCACAGGTTCAAAAAATAAATTTGTCAATCTACTACGTGTTTGGTAATTATTTTGGTTTGGCACAAGTTTGGTCTTATTCCTGGTAGGATTTAGAAGGGTAGCGTGTTGCTACATGTAACCTTATGTATCCACGAGTTTTCTGCAGTCTTTCACTGGCTTAGAACTCTGCTGATAATCCTTTCTGTCCCTAAGTAATAAACATTCTGTAGGAGCTCTACCGAACATTCTACTTCAATCTCCTTCGGCCATTTGTTTCTATCTATGCTTATTGTTCCCAACGCACCATTTATTATAGGCACGACCTTTACTATTCTCATGCTCCAAATTCTTCATATTTAAAATTTTAAGCGATTGTATTTTCTTTCTCTTTGCTCATTCTTTACGATCCTGGAATCAAACGGGCACGACGGGCCGATAAATAAGCAACTTCGCTTTTCTTTGTCTATAATCGTTACGTTTGGCCTATTCTTTTTTTAATTTCTTACCCGTTTGAATAGGAAAGTCGCACAAAATCTTACATTTCTTCGACTCGAGTACTCTTTCGACTCGATGATTGTACTATGTGTTTCCAGTTTTAAATCTCTACTAAATTAGGCTTTCTAGCTTCTATTATTCTGTCGGTTTCACTGTTTAGGTCCCACCACATCTTGTATTTCTTACTTTCTAGTACTTTACTAGGTTCATGTCAGATTCTAATATTCCTAGATACTTATACCTCTCTCCTTTTTTTAATGACTGTAATGCCTGGCCATCTGGTAATTGGATGCTTTCACTGTTGTCTACATTTCCCCTTTTTCATGACTAATATTGCACACTTATCAAATTCTATTCCTATATCTTTGCTGAAGAGTCTTACAGTCTGTATTAAGGAATCCATCTATTTTTCGCTCTTACTAAAAAGCTTGAGATCATGCATGTAGAGGAAATGGTTAATTTTTCAATTACTATTTCAAAACTGATAACCAACCTGTGCCTTCCTTAATACTAAACTGAGGGGGATCAAGCATAAGACAAATATTAAAGGGGTAACGACTCTCCTTGGAAAATTTCTCTCGATATTAACCTTCCCTAACACTACTGTGTCGCCTGAGTAGAGATTTGTTTTCCATTTCTTCATCTTAAAGCTAATTAATTCTCTTATGTTATCTGATATACTGAATATACTCAAACATTCATTTATCCATGAATGTGGAATCATGTCATAGGCTTTTTTCTAATCTATCCATGCTATTGTTACAGTTTTCTTTCTAGCAT
This sequence comes from Octopus bimaculoides, assembly GCF_001194135.2. NCBI lineage: Eukaryota > Metazoa > Mollusca > Cephalopoda > Octopoda > Octopodidae > Octopus > Octopus bimaculoides. Next base: position 31,845,552 of record NC_068982.1, read on the forward strand.
TTACTTCATTTAGAACTGCTTTGTCTATATATAATAAATCATGCGTTCCTCTAGCCTAGCCTTCTTTCTGCCACCTTTCTGTTCTTCTGGCAGTAAATTCTGGTTGTCAAGGTGCTCGTAAATTCTTTCTGAAAGCATTCCTGTTAGCAGCTTCCACACTAAAAGTAAGCAAGTGATAAGTCTATAATTGCTAGTCGTATTACCCTTCATTTTATCTCTCATAAAAAAGTATTCGTCTCCCTCTAATCATCCAATCTGTTATTATTCCTCCATTCAGACAATCCTGAAGTTGTTCCTTCAGCCTCCCCTGTAAACTACTAAATTTCTTTAACCAGTATCCTTGAACTAAATCTGGTTCTGGCCCCTTCCGTTTCGACAGTTACCCTAACACTTAACTCATTAATACATTAGTTAATCTTAGATCTGACTGCTTCTCACTCACTACTTCTTCCCTCACTTTCTTTTACCATACTGCATCTCCATTATAATTGACTGGCATACCCAAAATATTACTCCAGAACTTCCTAGCTTCTTCTGCATTAGGTATCTCATCTTCAGCACTTTCTTCTTCCCCATTTATTTGGTTATAAATTCTCCTTTGCTCTGTCTCAAATAATCTATTCTGTTGATACTGATCTCTTTTTCTGATATCTGGAAAGCTTACCTGCTACTGCTATGATACGCTGTTTCAACTCTTCTACTACTGTCCTAAATCCTTTCTCTTTGACTAAATATATTTTCTCCAGATAAGATTTGCATCTTGTGTTTCCTAACTTGTTCAGTTACTAGGCTTTTATTCTACTCAGATCTTGTTTTAAAGTTTTCACTATATTTTGTAACCTCCTTTTCCACATTTGCTCTTTTATAATCTTTCTTTGTTGAATATCTAATCTTCTAGCTCAACTACATCTCCTGCATAGATCATTAAGTTAGTGTCTCCTATATTTTTAGTATCTTTCTTAATGATAACAAAATCTACTTTCCTAGTCATATCTAGCAGCTTCCTTCTGTTGGTACCTTTTAATGCTGGCGATCTTTTTCTTACTTTTTTAATCATTACGTCTTGCAACTCATCTAATATTTTCTGGTCTTTCTCACTTAAATCATTTAAATTACTGGTGCCAGTTCTCCCATCCTTATTGGCAGTGGTATTATTTCTTTACTTTAAGTTCTTCCATATTTTGAGTTGTATCTCTTATGTTGTTGTCTGTCTTTCCTATTGCCTGGTCTTTCTTTCCCAGCTTTTTTTTATTTCTTCCACCTCCAATTCTGTCTTAATAGCATTAGCTTGATCTACTAGTTTCTGCTCAGTCATTTTCAACATACCCATCTCTACCCAAAGTGTTAACATCCGTTTCCTATAACTCCTTCTTTTAGGTTCGCTTTCTAGATCCCGTTTTCTTCGCTGGTCTACTTCCTCTTCCTTACTCTATTATCTGCTGCTGGTGTCTTAGGATAACAACTGTGGTCAGTCTGCATCTTTACTGAACCACTGCTGAGCGAGAGACTTTCTGATTTTCATTGTTACAACCACAGCTTCTTGATAAACACTTGTCTCTCATAAACTGAGGTAAGGTAACGTTCGTCACCATCTTATATTTTTCAGCATTTGATAGTTTCAGGTAAATTTCTAGTACATCGCTAGCTGCACTTTTGTGCTGGTGTGGTGTGAGTTTCATTTTTTTTTACCTTTGGGAATATTGTATTGCATCACTATGATTTGTTATGGGGTCTGGCTTGAGTCTTTTGTTGTATTAGTGTTTTTATTGTGAGTTGTTTGTTCAACGCAGGTCATGTTCTTCTATTGGGTATCGGACCTCTATGGCAGATGCTGTGAGTTTTGTTCAGTTTATTGGGTGTTTACTGTATGAGTTTCTTCGCATATGTTTTTAAAGGAGTGATCCATAGTAGTGTGTGTAAATCATAAATCAAACATTTCATAGTATCCATGGTTATCTATCCATCGTTTTCTTTTTTTTTTTTTTGTTTTGTTTTGGCTGGCTTTGATATGGGTCAGGCTTTACAGCGTTTACTTGCTAGCAGAACACCGCCCATGGACATGTGTTGATCTTTCTTTCGTATCTATAGTTATTATTGATGTATAAGCGAGAGATCGGGAATAGACAGAAATGTGCATATATATAGAGGGATTGTATAGATATGAATGCATGCATATGTAATTAATATGTGATTAAAATTTTACTCACACGTTTGCAGTTTTCGTAAAGAGGTATTGCAGGTTCATGTGTTTACATTTTCACGCACTTGTTACTGGGGCGGCGCATCTGAGGGAAGCTAGTGTATATATATATA
>NC_068982.1:31849231-31855033 GCF_001194135.2 Octopus bimaculoides
GTAAGCCCACAGCTCGGAAATGGTGGGACACTGTACGAGTGCGTGCAGAACGGTTTCGTCGCTCTGCCGGCATCTCGGACAGGTCGGCCCCGTGTTTCTCGAGCCATGCCTGTAGAGCTTATCCCAAACGGGTAGTGCTTCTCGATAGCACTGCCAGGCCAGGGATCTCTGGAAGTTGTCCATAGGTCCCGGCCCGAAGGTCGTCTTAAACAGGCGGGTCAGGTATTCCTCGTCGACAGATAGATAGATAGATAGATAGATAGATAGATAGATAGATAGATAGATAGATTCCCCATAGAGGAAAAATCTTTCGATTTCCTGAGATGGCTTACATTAAGACAGTTTTCTTTCATTGTTTTCGCAGATATTTAATTCCTGCTGCCTGATGGTTTCACATTTGATCTATCTTCCCGGTAGTTCACTGTCACACGTCTATGCTGTCTGCTATTAGCTGCGGTATTGTTGTTGTTGTTGTTAAGTAACAGAGCAGCACATGCCACCAAAGTGACGCTGGGTTACAAATATACAACGCCCAGGACACCCACCATGATATGGGTACGCCAGGCACACACATCACAGCCAGGGATCAATTACTCATTCACCGTTTCCAGGGGTGAATTATTCACACTTCAAAGAATCCTTCCCAACACATGGTAATTATGTACCCCACTACTCCTACTCGTGATGAGAGACGCACATATCGTCAATCACTAAGGGTCATGCACTACTGGTTAAGGTCAAGCAACAACTGACAAGCAAATCTGTGGTGTTGAGCAGAATGTTTGCCGTAGCCCATCTTTTACAAAACATGTATATGTTAACACTTCCAATAAGTTAAGATCAGAACCCATGCGAGACACTACCTGGTATTGCATATTGGTATTATTATTATTATTATTATTATTATTTCAATTGTTTCTATTTCTTGCCGTGTGTCTTCTCGACACCTAAGGCAAAGCAACTCACTGTATACATCGGTAGGCCATTGAAATAAACATACCAGATTGTACATTTACAAAAAAAGGGAACGAAAAAGAAAGAAAACGGAAAAGAAAAAAGAAAAAAAAAGAAAATGAAATAAAAAGAATACAAAGAAAATAAAAGGTGAAAAAAGAAAGAAACTTCAAAGCAACAATACTCTTCTCAATAAGTGTTATAATCATCATCATCATTATATTTTTGTATTTCTTCTACAGTAGTAGTAGTAGTAGTAGTAGTAGTAGTAGTAGTAGTAGTAGTAGTAGTAGTAGTAGTAGTAGTAGTAGTAGTGGTAGTAGTAGTAGCAGCGGCAGCAGCAGCAGTAGTGGTAGTAGTAGTAGTAGTAGTAGTAGCAGCAGTAGTAGCAGTAGTAGTAGTAGTAGCAGTAGTAGTAGTAGTAGTAGTAGTAAGAAGTAGCAGTAGCAGTAGTAGTGGTAGTAGTCGTAGTAGTAGTAGTAGTAGTAGTAGTAGTTGTTGTTGTTGTTGTTGTAGTAGTAGTAGTAGTAGTAGTGTCACACACTTTTTATTGTGCTTCCTCACCACCAGATTCTACAATGCATGCCAAGTTTACTTTTTCATATCCCGTAAATATTGTTTCCATGCTCTTGTAGTGGAGCATTTCGTTAATTGTATTAGTGTTGGTGTGTTCTGCAATTCACAATATGTATAAACTGTTGATGTTTCTGTTTTTGAATATCATTGGGATATTTCGTGGAATCAATCGTGTTTCAAACATATTCTAATCTCAGCTGCAGTATTGCATTGACTTGTGGGGTTAAATGCTTATAATAATTTAGTCTATTCGTATTAGATTAGGAGGGCCTCCCATTTGTTGTCTACATGTTACTATCAATATTCTGTTTACCATTATATACACTATCACCCTAATCATTATCTGCTTTCTTGTTTTTTTTTTCTTTTCTATGTCATATTTACTTTAACTCCTTTTATAAGAGATTATTTTATTGTAGCATATTACCGCTATGAAAATTCAACATCTAGCTTAAACACCATGTTTTTAGTGTACGTGGCCATGATCTCTATCTTGCTCAGTTTTCAAGTAAATCGAAGGCATCTTGGATGTGTTACATCTATCTAGGCAAAGGTTAGGATTTTTCTGCATTCAAGTTGCAGAATAGAAGTGGCGAAATAGACACGATTAACTAGAACATTGCTAAATGTAGACATCTTGAAATAAAATATAACGTACACCACGCTTTGGTATATTTTAGAAAGGTGCTGAGTGTCATGAAGAAAAAATATACATACATACATACATATATATATATATATATATATATATATATATATGACTTTATTGGTACTAATAAAGATACAGCACATTTTATTATTGCAACATTATTTGAAGAGCTGTTAGAGTCTGTGCTGTTTTGATGAAGACAACGTCCCCCCCCCAGTACAGAATTATTGTATTTCAACAATGGAGACTAAAATTTAAAAAAAATACACACATATAAACAATAACAAAAGAGAATCCCCTAAAAATGATTAGCTATTAATGTTATTATGGCTAGTCTTTGCTTCTCAGTTCCATTTATCTATGTAAAAAAAAAGATTGTTACTACCGAATTTTCATGACTTAATAAAAGAGTGTTGACAGATGTTATCCTCAGATGTTCCGCTATAAGTTAGAATAATGCTGCATCATAAACACAATAGAGATCAATAACAGGCCCTAAGATAGTTCTGAATGAAACATGATGTTCTTTCATCATTCTCATCAATTATTCTTTCTGATGTTTCCCAAACACGACAGGAAATAAGAAAACAGGTAGACATCTTGCTGAAAACATCTTCCAGTTAAGTAAACAACCCTTAGAAAGATTTTGGACAAAACATAGAAATATAAAAGATAAATATAAAGAATTTCTCTCACATTAACACGAGTTCTGGAAGCCTTAATTTCAACATCTATTTATGTATACAGTAGTGAGCTGAAATAGTGATTCAATAGCTGATGCTTAAATAGCTGAGATAAAATGTTCAATCTAATTTTGGTCAATGGAAGAGTAATTATTTATTTAGAACAATCCGATTATTATCCAATTAAATAGCCAAAGTATTGGTTTCATTATAAAATAGTATTGAAGTAAACAGTGCTCTTCCTTTTCAGCTTTCTTTCTTAAATTAATTTGCAAAGTATATTACAAATATTTATATGTATGTATGATATTATGGTTTTATTTCTTTGAATATTTCATTAATAGAAAAACATGATTTCTAGCTTAAACAACAATGAGGTACCCGTGTGTATGCACGTATGGACTTTTGAATGAATGTGTGCGCGCGCGCGTACGTGTATGCGCGCGTGTAGATGTAGTCGAGTATGAATAGTATACATGCATATGTGCACACGCATTCACGAGTGTATGCATAGATGCACTGATATCATAGAATAACTGGATGTGTGTTCACTTATTATATGCTAAACTTCTTCTATGTCCTTCATATTTTGACAATACCTTTGATGTCTTGTAGCTGTAATAGCCGTATTAATCCTGTTCTTTCTGGATATGTAACACACAGCTCCTTAATGCTGATACTGAAAAAGGTATTCCAAATGTTACAAAAAGAATAGGTAGAAACCAAACAACAAAGCCCGGGTTGAGTAACTAGGAATTATCATCATTTTAATACGGCTGTTTTCTTTTTCTGTAAGCTATAATATTTTATTTTCATCTTTTCCGACTTCATGTCCTGAATTCAAATGCCGCTGGGTTCGACTTTGCCTTTCGTATTTTCGAAGTTGATGTAATATGTAGCAATTGATCACTGGGGCGATGTAATCGACTTAACCCCTCCTCAGAAATTGCTGGCCACGTACCAATATTTGAAATAATTATTATATTCACATCTGATGACCAACTGATTTAAAACTGCTGATCATAATTCCTTTTGTTCGTTCTCCAGAAGTATATCTAATATGCGCTCCTTAACGTTTATAGAAGTCTTGACAGGAACATCCCAACAGCATTCCTTTAACATAGCCGTTGCTTTCATTTTTATGTCTATCTTCAGCAGACTCCATTATATGAATTTCTTCGTTTATTCTTCTAGCTACTATACCATAGTTTAAGGCGCAATATTATAGACGCAGCAGCAGCATGTATATGAACATGAACAAATATAATTATATCAAATGGCATAACAACTTTTGTGAATTCTTCGCTCTCGAGATAATCTCCCCTTTTCATAGAGAGCTGTTTTTATTGCCATATAGTTACCGTGACATATCCTGTAGAAGATGTGTAAAAAGATTAGCTTTCTAAGTGTATTCTATTTTTCTTTGCTTTCTTCTTAGCTGACATATCACTTTCTGTTGCCTTATTTTCCTCGGTACATTCCATCCTTAATCAACCAATATCTTTCACCTAAACAATTAACTTGAATGAAACAGTTACATAAGGCAATTTTTGCTAAGCTTTCTGGTATAGGTTTATTCAAAATTATTCAAAGATTTAAGAAACCGTTCAAGGCAAAGTTTGATGTTCAGGTGAATCCAATATTGTCATCAAATTCTTTTCTACTAAACGCATAGAGATTTATTGTGTAGTTTTTTCTTTTGTGTTTTCAATAATTCAATCAACAATGCCAAATAATTACAAATGTATATATACGTATATGTATATATATATATATATATATATATATATATATACACACACATACATATGTAAACGCGTAAAATACTCCAGAGCTTCTCTATTTGAGTTATATGATTGAACATGTTCATACATTCGTAGATACAAATGCACGCATTCTATTAAACGTATACACTTGCTTATTGTCGAGGCACGCACACTCTGTATACGAGTTCAGGTCTATCTGCACGACCACATATGCACACCTCACAAACACATACACACTCACACACATATAGACACATATACATATATCAGCAAATTCAAGTAATCGCAAACACCAACAAATGCCTGGCTATTTAGTTTATGACTAGCTACACTTCTGCAAACAAAATTGGCTTTCATAAAACTCAAAGGAACACGCATAAATACATAAATGCATGCATACATACATACATAAATACATACATATCAGGTTGTCCGGAAAGTTCTGAGCGTTTTTAAGCTAAATCTTTCCGTGGATCATTCAATATACCTGAAATTTAACAAAGTTAAAATGTTGGCATTGCTTGAAATGGTAATGCATCTTTTCTTTGTTCATGACAAAAAATAGATTTATCTTTCATTCCAGTTCCCCTTTTTTGACATTAGAAATGGATAACCAAAAATTTCATATTCGCATTGTTATGCCTTTCTATTTTCTAAAAGAGAAAATGCTGCAAAGACTTGCAAAACCATTAGTGAAGTTTATAGTGATAAAGCTGTAAGGGATTCAACTGATTGAAGGTGCTTTGCAAGTTTTAAACCTGGAGAGTTTAGCTTGGAAGATGACAGTTGTAGTGGAAGAACTTCAAAATTGGATGAAGATATTTTGAAGGCAAAAGTTTTAGTTTATACACTAGACTCAGCAACATTCGTTTAGTATGCTCTTAATTTTTTATAAGGATAAAATATGTATATCCGAATATGTTATTTGCTATTTCCTATACCTTGTCTTCTGTAATAATTATGATAATTTTTTATGTATTCGTCTTGCACTGAGAAGAATAGTGATTTGTAATTAATTTAATTTAATTAATTTTACTTATTCTACCATGTTTAATTATTCTACCGGTTCGGCAAAGAGACCGATAGAATAAGTACTAGGCTTACAAAGAATAAGTTCTGGGGTCGATTTTTTCGCCTAAAAGATAAGCACATACATACATATACACACACACCC
>NC_068982.1:31855320-31856672 GCF_001194135.2 Octopus bimaculoides
ACACACACACACACACACACACACACACACACACACACACACACACACACATACATACATACATATATATATATATATGTATGTATATATATATATATTTATATAAGGGCATTACTATATAATAACACCTCACGCCATATATATATATATATAAATGTTTGTCTGCCTCAACCCATGTCTCAGTAAGTGTGCATGTATAATTTTGTGTGAATGCATGAATCATTATAGAAGTTTGCATGTATCCTGTGTATTTAGAGAAAACTCGATATCGAAATACTAACAATATTTTGAGGTAGACAAAAGTATAATACATTACAAAGTATACCAGCAAACTAAATATTGTAAGTGGATAGCAATATTAAAGTGACATTCATCATTTGGTGTTCTATTGAAACTTTTCATCATTTCCTTTTTTAATCACGTCTCACATGATGTTTATTTAATCGAAAATCTTAATGTTATTAGAAGTATACGTGTGTTTATGTACTTATATATATCTATCTATATATATATATATATATAGAGAGAGAGAGAGAGATAGAGAGAGAGAGATAGATAGATAGATAGATAGATAGATACACACATACATACATATATACATACATACTTGCATAAATAGATAGATGTGTGCGCGCGTACTATATATATGTATATACATATATAGAAATATGTTTATATATGTATATATATATATATATATATATATATATGTATGTATGTATGTATGCATGTATGTATGTAGGTATGCGTACATACAGTTATATACACTTATATATATTTAATACGTTAGTCATATAGTGTCTAACACAATACATCGAATCATACAGGCATATATACATATAGATGTTCATATATGTATACATGCATATGCACACCCATATATATACATATATATATATATATATATATATACATATATATATATACATATACATATATATATACATACATATTTATATGTATATGTACACACATACAGACACACAAACACACACATATATATATGCACACATATACACACTCACACGTACACGTATACACACATCACTTTTAGCTACATTTTGATGAAATTTTCTGTTTGTATTAGATTTCATACTTTCTATGTATCCATCTATTTTGTTACTTAGTCCCCTTCTAAATTTGTTTAGATGTCTCTCCATCAAAGACTTGTTTTCAAAGAATACGACACTTTGAAAGCAGACAGGTGTTCCGCTTGCAAAATAAATGCATTAACAAAATTTTTGAATATCTTTTGTCCATCAACTTAAATGTGCGATTCAAGGTATGGACAAAATTCTTTTCACATTGTTCGTAAATTTTCTTTTTTCCTTTTTTTTTTTTTTTTTTTTTTT
>NC_068982.1:31856682-31857116 GCF_001194135.2 Octopus bimaculoides
TGCAAGTAAAACTCACTTCTCTGTTGTTATTGCTGTCACCATTGTGGCTACTTCTCTTCTTGTTGATTTTGATGTTGTTTGTTTTTCTTGTCGGCAGCAGTTAGTTCGTACCGAATCATGCTGCCGACGATGACTTTATTTCTAATGATTTTGATGGTGATGATGATGATGATGATAGTAATAACAATTAAGACGACGGCGGCGACGGCAAAGATGAGGATAATGAGGGGAAATACGACGCTGATAATGATGGGGATGATAATGTCAATAGCAATGGCGATGGTGATGACGATGATGATGATGAACATTATGGGTTATTCTGATGGCATTATGTTTGTTTCTTGGACTTCGTATTGTTATTGTATGCTTAAGCTATTACTACTACTGCTGCTGCTATAACTACTACTACTACTACTACTACTACTACTACTACT
>NC_068982.1:31858721-31860800 GCF_001194135.2 Octopus bimaculoides
ATATATATATATATATATAAAATTGACACACACCAATATTTCAATTTCTACTCTTGCATCAACAGAAACATCCCATATGGCATGGCAAGACGCATCTGTGTTATAGTGACTGACCCAAAAATGCGTGAAATCCGACTGAACGAACTCAAAAGCTTCCTCACAATGCAGAAATACCCCCTAAGATTAATTAATGAGGGAATTAAAAAGGTGATGAAACTCAATATCGGCCAACTACGGACACATAAGGAAAAAGTTAATGAAAACACGATTCCGTTCGTTAACACACATAATCCAGAATTAACCGATATCTTTCACGCCATAAAGCCACAAAATGAAAAATCTGATTGAAAAAACACCTGCGGAATACCAGACGCCAACCAAATATGAACGCCAACCAGCTATGAACTGCAAAACGGAAAACCTCATATACTGCATTACCTGCCCAAACAGTAAAGAAAATTACATTGGCGAAGCAAATAATTCCGTCTGCCAACGTGCAAGTATCCACAAGCAACATATCCGACAAGAGGAATTACGCAAGATTCCACTAAGTAAGCATCTGGAAACATGCAGCGATGGAAAATTCAAACTGTTTCCCTTTTACAAATGTGCACGGGACGATTCACAATACCGAAAAGCAATGGAACTACATTTCATCAAAAACTTCTCTCCAAAATTGAACGTTTGAAAGAAAGGCGGAGACATTACATTCTGTAAGTGTTATACCAATGTTCTCTAATGCAAAATCATGAAATTGAAAGAGGCGTGATCGAAGTTACACAGTATAAACATGGGCATGTTCCCAAACACACACACACACACGCATACGTACACACACATACAAACGCACACAAACACACACACATACACATTTCATCAAGGATTTCTCCCTAAAACTGAGGGTTTGAAGGTAAAGTGGAGAATTTGCATTTTTTATTCCAAATGTGGCTCACCTCAACAAATGTTCAGATATATATATATATATATATATGTGTGTAGTATTGGGATGTTCTAGCTTTACGTATATTTTTGTGTATGTATATATTTTTTCATTTTATTTAATTAATTTATTTATTTTTTAAATTGTTAATTTGCATATATTATACTAATGTTATTTTTCATGCAGAACTACATTTCATCAAAAAATTCCCTCCAAATTTGAATGTTTGGAAGGGGAGACAGTACATTTTGTATTCCAAATATAACTCAAACAGGAGAAAAAGAAAGAGGAAAAAAAGAAGGAAACAGGGGAAGAGAGAAAGACAGCAAAATGACTTTCAGTGATGGCCAAACCACACCTGTTTTCTTTTTTGAAGTGGTCACCATCCTTAAAAATAAATAAAATTAGCTGAAGATCAGTGAAAAAGAGAACACCTATGCTGAACTATTGAGAAATCTGCAGTTACTCTATCCAGATTGCAATTTCATATTTATACCTGTAATTATTGGTACCCTGGTATATGTAAAACATTGCCTAAATAACAATCTTGAGAGATTAGGCTTCTCAAAACCAGAAAGGAGAATGCTAATTCGAAGTCTACAGATCCAGTCCATCACTGGAACTGTAAAAATGTGTAAAACTTTCCAGAAGTTTATCATTTGAATATATATGAGCATGTCTAGATATGCAACTATATGCATGAGAATACATACATAAAGCAAAATATACAAATCTGCATACATACATGCATACATACATACATACATACATACATACATACATACATACATACATACATACATAAATACATACATACCTTGTTGAAGTTTTCGAAATTCCAATGAATCTAGGTAAGAAACCGGCTCTATTGGCATGAAATTTTGAAATGAAATTGAATAATGACATACATACGAAGGAGTGGTGAGAAGTTTCTCACTTTAAGGGTCACGCGAAAGGCCTGGTTGGAGACCTAACCTTCCGACTTATTTCTACTGGGATTAGGAAAAATGATGGACCACTGCAATTGGTGAGTAAATCTGAGAGGGCAATATGTTGAATAAAGTCATAATTAACTGATCCTCGTGTGTTTTCTTTTACCGAAAGTCAGGAACTTTTCAGCACCCCCTCGTACATATATA
>NC_068982.1:31860860-31862177 GCF_001194135.2 Octopus bimaculoides
ATATATATATATATATACATATATATATATACGTAAATACATAGAGTATATGCATACTAACATATTCACATACACATATATAATATATATAAATCAATAAGTGTAATAGATACGTGACAGGTCTTCGTTGTTCAGTGATGAGAATTCAGCTGTCTATTGAAGTAATTAATCTACCCTTTAATTATGATGTAAACGGTTAAGCATCCATAGACTGATCTGTAAATGGGTTTAAACTAATTGTCTGACAGGATCAGACAAAACTGTATTTTCTGAAAACTAAATTCTAATAATATAGTTTATATCAATGGTTATATCATATTTGTCCAAAATGGTAGGGAGCAAGTCGAATTTTCAACGTCGTGTTTGCAAAGCAAACTAACTAATCCTTCGATCTTGCTTTTTCCATTCCAACTTATTAAACGTCATGGAACATTTACAAGGTTCTGAAGAAAACATATGTGCTTAATAGTGTCACTTATATAACTGAGGAGTCTGTAGAAAATGTCATTGGTGCTTATGTTTTCAAACACAATAAAATCATTCAGTGAACATAAAATGTTGAACAGTGCCTGAGTCAACTCAGAAAATTAAACAAACATTTTAAATATATAGCTACCTGTGTAATGATGCAGAAGAATAGGGCTGCACTTCATACAGGTTGGTGTGCTTACAAAGCTACGCACACACACACACACACACACACACACACACACACACACACACGCACACACATACAGATGGGAGCTGTACTGTAAAATGGGAGAACACAACTGTATACGTGTGATTATATCTGTATTTCACTTAGGTACATAAATTGTGAAAATGAAACACTTGTCATTAAAACCTTTACACGGAAAATTAAATTTACACAATTTTATTTATTTGTATTACCTGTTATCATTTACTTGTTTCAGTCATGAGACTGCGGCCATGATGGGGCACCGTCTTGAAGACTTTTAGTCGAACAAATCAACTTTAGTTCTTATTATTTTATTAAACCTTGATACTTCTGCTTTTTCTCGAACCGCTATTTAACGGGATATAAACTAAAAGCACCAGTCCTCAAGCGGTCGTTGGGGAGAAGCACACACACAGGTGCACAGTGCAACACATCAGATGTCAAAGTGATCGTAGAGCAACATGAAACGATGTGTATTGCTCCAGAACACAAAGCATCACTCTAAATCGAATGAGTGCAGCACCATAATCACTTGATCGCATACCCTCGTATATATATATATATATATATATATATATATATATATGTGTGTGTGTGTGTGTGTGTATGTATCTTTTGGGGGCGTGCGCAAGTATGCG
>NC_068982.1:31864514-31865236 GCF_001194135.2 Octopus bimaculoides
GTGTGTGTGTGAAAGTCAAACAGAATAGTGTTGCCAGTTGGCAGCTTCTTCCACTGATCAAAAAGACATATTTCTGTATTAAAGACGTTTTATTAAGTTGCCGTTGTTGTTGTTGCTGATGTTGTTGTTGTTGATGATGATGATGATGATGATGATGATGATGATGATGATGATGATGAATATGTTGATGTGTTCTAATAAAGATTTATATGTTTAATCAGTCGCCTATGATACTATCTTCATAATAATAATAATAATAATAATAATAATAATAATAATAATAATAATAATAATAATAATATTCATTTCGTCATATATGTTCTAATCATAGCCTAGCTATCATTCACTAGCAAAGTAAAAGGAAGTTGTGTATCATCCCACACACAACATCCATGCATTCACACAAACTCATGTGAGTATCTATACACCCCACACACACACACACTCACGCACGCACGCACTCACACACACACACACACACACACATATGTATGCATGCATGTATGTATTATGTAGGTACGAATGGATGTATGTAAGTATGCACGTATATATCTATATACACACGTGTGTGTGTGATTGTGAGTATGTGTTTATTATGATATCCATATTTATATCTGTATGTGTGTGTGAATGTATGAGTCTTTTGTAGAAAGGATTATTTCGGACATCTAATTGTTTATAGTAGGTACAATCGTGTGCGCATGTGTGTGCATATATATATA
>NC_068982.1:31865246-31865778 GCF_001194135.2 Octopus bimaculoides
GTTGGAAAAAATAAGTCCTGGGGTTGATTTGCTCGACTAAAGGCAGTGTTCCAGCATGGCCGCAGTCAAATGACTGAAACAAGTAAAAGAGTAATACCCATTACAATTCGTTTTGGCCTAACGGCACTTATTGTTTGTCTTCGTCGATTGCTTACACTGTACGTCCACTCTTTTGCTCGTTCGAAGCCCTAACTTTCCACAAATTTTATATTTTAAAAGTTTCTGGATGCTGCTGTCTTATGAAGTATTCCTATCTTGTCATTAAAAGCACGAATAAACAGTCGATAATTGATGAGCGAGTTATCTTCTTTTGGTATTTTGTCCCGTACTTTTCTCTCGTGTTTACATATTTTCCACTCGATGTACTGTATTGTACTCAATGACTTGTACTGAGTGTGTAATTTTTATTTGTGCGTGCGTGCGTGCGTGCGTGCGTGTGTGTGTGTGTGTGTGTGTGTGTGTGTGTGTGTGCGTCTGTGTGCGTCTGTGTGCGTGTGTGTTAAGAGAAATGAGATAGAAAAAGCGGCAAGCT
>NC_068982.1:31866768-31868783 GCF_001194135.2 Octopus bimaculoides
TATATATGAGTACAGGACGTCACAAAACGTAAACAACATGGAATACCAAAGGCAAACTTGGGTATGCGAACAAGGAGAGAAACAAATGGAAAGCAAGACAAGTAACATAAAGAACGACCCTTCATCAGTTGTCGGTTGTCCATCTACTTCTCATTTCGAGCAATTGACGACAATATGAGGCTTCGAAAACAATTTCTCCCGCAAACTTGTCTTTCTTTCTTCAGTCAAGTACCAGAAGTCATGACCATTTCGGACAGTTACACTTGAGATGGTTCGATCTGGTTGCCTCCCAAAAAGTCTAAGTTAAGAGCATTAGACCCTTTGCAAGAAAGCTAGCGAATGAACAAACAAGCAAAACGGAGAACATGGTACAGAATTACGAATACAAACAGCAAGAAATAACAGCAGGCGTCTTTCGTCTAGGAACAATTCAAACTGAACTGGCGCGTATGAAGTGAAAGCCTAAAGGCAGGAAGATGGGAGCTAGAGACAAGATGTTTTGACGGACGGCAGTCAGGCCAATAAAGAAAGATCATGGCTGGCCAGGTACCGGTGGTGTGGAAATGTGTAGGGGACAGCAGTATTGAAGAGGAGAAATGGGTAGGGGACAGCGGGATTGAAGGATTAGAAAAAAATCAGAAACAAACAGAAAGGTGCAGGGAAGATAAACAAGTGGGAAATAGTGGGAGTTAAAGAAAGAGGGCGAAAAATGTGAGAGAAGGAGAGCGAGATAAAGGAAGAAAAATGAGCGGCGGAATAAAAGATCGAGTGAGTCGTACAAAATTTAGATACATACCTACTATGTGTGCGTCATTTTTACAATATGTGATGTAGCGTTGTTTTGCAATAAAATAGTAGTGGGTCTGTTGACTGATCTAGGCTGTTTTTTTCTTTTTGTTAATTTCTGCATCTCTTTGTCCAGTTGGCTGCACTATACTTCGGCCGTGATTGATGAGCCAGGATTAATGAAATCATAATGGATCACACCTGCGCCAGACCACCAGACACATACCATCAGCTTCTTTTGATGAATTTTGCTTTTTGGACTGTGTTTTGGTGGCTTGTCTTTGTCCAACCATTATGCTGAACGTTTACAGTTGTTGTATTGAATCTACTTCTCATTACATGTTACAATTCGATTCAAAAATGATTTGCTTTTGTAACGAGATAGTAGCATAATGCAGGCTTCCAAACGTTGCTGCTTCTGATTTTTTTTGAGTTCACGTGGAACCCACTTATCTAACTTCTTCACTTTACTAATTTGAACTAGGTGAGTCAATATTGTTTGCTTGCTAACACCAAACAACAACGATAATTCACGGCCACTCTGAGATGGATCTGACTCGACGGTGGCTTTCAGTTTGTCATTATCCACCTTTGTTTCTGGTCGACAGCATTGCTTATTTGTGAGGTCAAAGTTACCAGAACGAGATTTTGTAAACCTATTTGATACTGTCTGCTGTGTAATAAAATTAGAATGAAATACTCCATTAATATTCCGAGGTGATGCCGTATTTCCAGGAAAGAACTCATATTTCAAAACTTTCCGAATTTCCGACTTATCCATCTCTGAACAAAAATAGCAAAAAAAAAAACGGTTTATAAATACTTTATAAAGCGCAAAGTGAGCAGCAACAAATTACAATAAATTTCATACTTGACGACTTAATATGTGTGCGTGTGTGTGTGTGTGTGTGTGTGTGTGTGTGTGTGTGTGTGTGTGTGTGTGTGTGTGTGTGTGTGTGTGTGTGTGTGTCTGTGTGTGTGTCTCTGTGTGTGTGTGTGTGTGTCTGTGTGTTTGTATGTGTGTCTGCGTGTGCGTGTATGTGTGTGTATGTACAGGCGTAGATGTGTGGTAAGAAGCTTTGTTCCCAATTACTTGTCTTCGGATTCAGCTCCTCTGCGTGTCACCTTGGGCAACTGTCTTGTTAATGGATTTGGTTGATAGAAACTGAAAGAAACCCATCGAATATACATACATACATACATACATACATACATACATACATATATAT
>NC_068982.1:31868793-31869590 GCF_001194135.2 Octopus bimaculoides
ATATATATATATATATATATATTTATATGTGGTGGTGGAGGTGAGCGTCTTTCTTAAATGTACCAACATGACAACTGAAGGTGTAGAGGTTGATCTCAGGACCTCCTCGAACTTCACAGAAGACAGGACAGGGGAAGAAAATTACTAGCGATATGCGGTACTCGAGAAAGCCCGCTAAAATCAAAGAAACATTTATATACCTTTTTCTTCCCTCATCCATTCCCCTTCAACTTTCTAACTGTAGTTTTTCCTAGATACCAATTATTTTTCTTATAACTCGAAATCATTTCACTAGTTGTCCATTCTTCATCCATTAATACGGTTCTCTCCATTCACACTTTACATTGATCGTACAACCCCACTAAAGCACCAAATTATCTCCTTCTCTACGGTCATACATCTCTCATTCTGCCTCTCATCCCCCCCCCACTCCCGCAACCTACTAAACTGCATATATCTATACTCCCTCGCCTTACTGTGTGTACATGCACGCTCGCTTCGGGTATATTTTCCTCAGATATACGTCGGCCAGTAAACTGAAATACCAATATGTTTAGAACGAGATTATTTGCAACATCTGTCCTCCTCTGAGCCAGAGATACTTCTAATGGTTACCAGCGATTATCCCCGTTGGAATCTTTAACCAACGATATCCATATTTACCAATCAAATAAGCAGATTAAAGTATTTGAATATATTTGTATAGATTGATCAATTGATAGACGAGATCTCTAATACATACAGGCACAAAATGTGTATTATAGATGGTATTGCTTTTACAATATACATGCATATAA
>NC_068982.1:31869813-31872900 GCF_001194135.2 Octopus bimaculoides
ATATAGCTATTTATTTTTTCATGCAACTAAAGAAAGTAATACAAGATGCAGTTCACCATTTTGCCAACTAATCCACTCACCTCGCGCAGTAATACATCATTTTCTTTATACGTAAACACAGTAGTCCCTATGGATATTAACAAAAACTTGAAACACTTTGAAGTAAATAGAAATATGTGCAGCTCTGATAAGAAAATAAATAAAACAGTTATTTATTGAAAATTTATATTTCGATGTTCAAAGGCAAGAATAAATGGTTAAAGCACTGAACAAGAAACTTACTGTTTCCATGTTCGTAACTGAATAATAATGATTTACAACATAGCCATGGTGTTAAAAAAAAAAGTATAAACCAGATTATTGGCATTGACTGGTACTTCCTTCAACGACCCCGGAAGATGAACGGCAAAATCGGCTTCCAGCGGAATTAATTGGTGTAATTCTGAAATGCTGAAACTTACGAGTTGTATTCCAGACGTTTTGAGACTCTTTTAGGAGAGGCAGTTATAACTGTTTAAGAATATTGTAATTTTAATACATCATTACTATACAGCTAATAAGCTGACCTGCTAACTTTTTTTTATTCAAAATTGAAGAGGACGGCTGTAACACACTCGACTAAATAGTGCTGGCCATACCAGACTAGTTTGCAAAATGCAATCAGGAAGTTTGGGAGCTCGCTATGCAAGATGATGAGAGATGATGAGAGGCGACGTCAGAACATTAAAGCTGGTTGCAAAAATTATTAGTTTTGTGGATGAAGACTGTTGTGTGTCTATAAAGGCAATAAGCATTCACCACCCACTAAGGCAGTAAAATAGTGTAAAACAAAAGCCAAACAGGAAAGTTTGAAAGAAATGTCGAAACTGTGGCAAGAAAAACCATTGCTTGAGCAATACCCTAAACGAACTGGGGAAGTTAATGTAGATATGAAAAGTCCCCATCAATAGCTGCAGAGCACTGGTTTGAAAGCCAAAGTAAAGATTTATTCGAGCATCACAAGATCAGAGCCTCCTTATACGGGACTATCAAATTAATGTCACACGCAATGAAGTAGACACAAAGTGTAGAATCCGCAATGATAAACTTGGGAGCATTGATCACTTTGTTGCTGGTTGCTCAGTCCTTGCTTCTGCAAAATATAAAACCAGGTATGATCGAGTTGGCCAATACTTGCAGTGGAGTAATGCTGTCACTATGATATCCCGCACCCTAAGAACTGGTATAAGCATCACTCACAGCTAGTTACTGAGGGACAGAATGTTACCATCCTATGGGATTACAGAGTACACATAGACAGGAAAATAAACGATAACAGGCCAGAAATCGTCATCAAAGACTTAAGACAAAAACATGCCTGTTGATTAATATGGCAGTGCCACAGAAACATCGCAGCAAAGGAATTAGAACCTTGAAACTGAGATATCTAGGATGTGACAGTTAAAAATCAAAACCATTTTTGTTGCTGTGGGTGCCCTATGAATGATCAAGAAAGGTACTGACAAATTTTTTGACAAGATTCCTAGGAAACCAACAATCTTAGAGACTCAAAAAATTGTGCTGAAATCAACCGCCCACATTCTCAGGAAGTTTCTATCCATCAAATATATACGTGCATTAGGTCCCTTGTTGAGGCCGAGTCAGAACATGAACTAAAATGAAATTCAGTCAGGTAATAATAATAATAATAATAGAAGTGAAAGCACGTTATAATTATAAAAATAAAACTACTGAATAATAATAATAATAATAATAAAACCTTTAATACCTACAACTACTGTGAATACTTATCCTTTCCTCTCTCCCTGAGTATTCGAAAATGTAAACATCATCCTCCTTTTTCTTCTAAGAATACTACCATTTCTCTCTGTGCAGGCATACAAAAGACCATATTTAGTAAATCTTAAAACTTAAAATTGTTTTCTTTTCCTTTTGACTCTACCTGAATATTCGAAAATGTAAACATCCTTTTCAATGCAAAAGTCCTACTGTATTCTTCCAACTGGACAGACAAACGAACGTCTCAAGAAAACTTTAAAACTTTAATATATTACCCAAATACGTATATTCACCTTTTATTGCAACAACACAATTGAATTCAGAAATTCAAAAATTCAGCGACGTGAATATCAGTATATATGTGTGTGTGTGTATGTGTGTGTATGTGTTGTGTGTGTGTGCGTGCGCGCGCGCGTATGTGTGTATATATATATGTGTGTGTGTGTTTATATATATATATATATATATATATATATATATATATATTACATACCAAATTAAGAGGAATGACCACCAAAGTGGGCTCCTATATGCTAGAAATAGACGTCAAATCGCCTAATCACGAAGAGTACGTGGAGTCTATAAACAGAAACATTTCCTATTATAGTAGGTGCATTAGGTATGATAAAAACATATTCAGACAAATACATAACATAAACACCAGGACTAACACGTATATATAACACACAGAAAATAGCATTACTAAGCACCGCGCACATCCTACGTAAAACAGTTTCAATACAGTAAAAATAAGAACATCGCAACAAAGCAAAGCACGTACCCAAGGCACTCAGAGCTGCCCTCGGTAGTGCAGTGAAAGCACGTGATAAAAATAAGACTACTGAATAATAATAATAATAATAATAATAATAATAATAATAAACATGGATGTGTTACACCGAGTTCCCTATACAAAAACAAATCTAATCCAATAACATCGATGGAATTAGGCAAAAGAACCGGTGGAAGATTTGAAGGAAGCGGTCTTTTAACGAAAATTATTTTTAAAAAATGAAATTTTACTGCCATACAAAGCACAGATTCTCCTATGCACGATATCTCAGTGAAACACGTGCGATCACACACGCAAAACCAACACCGGAAAGTTTACAAACTATATAAAAAAGAAATGGAAAAAAATAGTAAGTACATATATTGAATAATTACGCATACACTCGAACGTGTACACAATGATATATACGTTTTGATACCCATAGAACTACACATGCATCTTAATGTTTACACAACTACGTGAAAATCACAGGACACACTCACGCATACGAAAACACATATCACAAACGAAGCAAA
>NC_068982.1:31875387-31875723 GCF_001194135.2 Octopus bimaculoides
TACAAATACCTAGGGGTAATTGAAGGGGACAATATCAAGCATTCAGTGATGAGGGAAAGGATCAGAAAAGAATATTATCGCATGGTGAGAGCAATACTGAAGACAGAGCTGAACACGAGAAACAGGATCGAAGCGATCAATGATCTAGCCATACCTATCTGAAAAACTCTGAGGACTGGATGCTAAAACTTGTCTTAAAATATGAAAGCAAGAAAGCATCTTACTCATTAACAAAACAGGCAAAGGAATATCTAAGTGAATTCCAATTGCAACAAATTCAAGAATTAGACGAACTAGAAACACCTGCAGAAAAAGCTAAGCGCTTGAAAACCCGTG
>NC_068982.1:31876300-31879440 GCF_001194135.2 Octopus bimaculoides
AGGAATGATAGCGAAACGGGCTGATTACTACCTAGCTCAGATACCAGGAAACCCCAAAATGGCTGAAGTTCAAAAGATAGTGCTCATGGGAACTGCCCATATCCTACGTAAAATACTGTCTATGTGATCTCAAATTTTAAAACAAACATAATTTTCTTATGGTTTCTTAAACATCCTCTAGAACAACACTGTACAAATTCAAATATATGGTACCCTAGGCATAACACCTACATGAACTTCTAACTTGTTGTCTCTTGAGGTCTCTGGGTGAGACTTGGATCCAACTTGTACAAATGCAAAACAAAAGTCAAACATAAAATGATAATAATAATAATAATAATAATAATAATAATAATAATAATAATAATAATAATAATAGTCTCAAATTTTGCCACAAGGGCAGCAATCTTAGTGAAGGGAATGAGTCGATTACATCGACCCCAGTGTTTATGTCATATTGAATTTATGAACCTTGAAGGGATGAAGAGCAAAGACGACCTCGCGGAAATTTGAACTTAGAACGCAGCGTCAGACGAAATACTGGAAAGCATTTCGCCCGGCGTGCTAACGATTCTGCCAGCTAGTGATGAAATCTACTCTCATTAAAATTGATAATTCTGTAAAGAAAGATGAACTTAAAGAGGAAAAGAACACAAATAAAGAAACAGTATTGAAGGTGAAAACAATGTACGGTCTGTTTGCAACAGATACGAACGCTAAGACAGATAGAGAAGCCCGGTGGCTATGAAATAGGATGAGTGACCTGAAGATAAAGCACTTATATGCGCATCACAAGAACAAGCGTTAAGGACTAACTATGTGGAGTGCAGGAATCGACAACACTACTGACAGTGACTAATGCAGAATGTGCGGTGAGAGGGGTGAAACTTTATGGCACATCGTTAGCGAATGCCCGAAATTAGCACAACGCGTTTACAAACACCACATGACAATGTGGCAAGAATGATCCACTGGGAGCTCTGTAGAAATCACGGCCTACAAAGATCAAAGACGTGATATGAGCAAAGCCTAGAGAGTCACCAAGAATAAAAATTGTAAAATTGGGTGGGATGCAATGATTCAGTGCAATCACCTGATCAGACATCAGAAACCGGACATTGTTGTGGTGAATAAAAAAGAAAGAACATACATGATAATGGACATAGCATGTCCCGGTGGCAACAGAATCAAAGAAAAAGAAGAAAAACTGAACAACTACGACGATTTGAAGTAGGAAATACGAAGGTTCGATCAATGAAGAGAGTAGACGTGATACCAATAGTAATTGGCGTACTTGGGAGTATCAGCACTCAACTACCAACATAGCTCAAAAAGATTGGTACAAATGAATGTAAGCATAAAACACCTACAAAAATCAGCATTGCTTGGAACTGCAAGTATTTTTCGCAGGGTTCTTGAAATGATGATCAAGGAAGAGTTTAACCAAAGAGCTGAGGAGAAGAGAAAAGAAGACCTTCTTGAAATGAGAATGCATGGACAGCATGGCGTGAGCGAGGTGATTTGAAGCGTACTGCCGAAAGCCTGATCATTGCTACAAAAGACCAGGCTCTTGCTACCAATTCAGTGACGTATAACATCTATAAAACTTCTGACACACGGAAGCGCAGACCCAGAAACGCTGACACCCAGAAATGCAGACACTGAAATGCAGACACCCAGAAATGCAGAGTGTGGAAAATGTGACCTACTTGGTAAGTGGATGTGAGAGACTTGCACAAAAGGAATACAAGCACCGCCCCGATAATGTGTGTGTATCTTCATTGGCTTTTATGCCATAAATACCAATATGAAGTAACAGAGAATGAGAATGTACCAAATAAAGCTATGCAAGAGGATGGAAAAGTAACGATACTCTGGGACTATGATTTTCAAACGGATCGTGTAATCGAACACCGTCGGCCAGATATTGTCATATTGAATAAGAGAGACAAATAATGTCAGATCATTGATTTTGCCATAACAAATGACATGAAAAAATCACCAAGTACTTCGAATTGAAAGTGGAAATGGCAAGATTGTGTGGAATGCGAGAGGGTAATGTAAAGGTGATACCAGTAGTGATCGGAGAGTTGGGCTCAATCCCATTGAAAGTTCGAGACTTCTTAAGGCAACTGGAAATCCCATGCAAGACTTAAGTGAGAGGGTGTACCACACAGGGCTTAAATAAGGCACCCCAATATCACTGGATTACTCCTGCACGTAAGTGTACCACGGAAAGGCACCACTGTCCCATTATTTCTCTCCATTCTACTGGCGCAAGTTAAAGTAGTCCCACTGACTCGGGGCATCCTCGTCACATTCACCTACTTCTCAACAAATTCACAGCGAGGTGAGAACAACTTTCTCAACCTTCACCTTCCTTTCGTAATAGAAATGAAAATCTCGATTAGGATTTAACCAAAGAGGAAAGTTTCCTTCATAAGTTCTTTCTGTTTCGTCCATCACACAACCTCTTTTATCTTAGCCACCACTGAGAGAAAAATTGCCCGCCTTTTTCGTCCAAAGGAGGGTGGCAGGCGAATTTTATGAAGGAGACGGCTTACTGCCGGATCCGTATTACTCACAGTAGCAGCTACTCGACATAACTCCACAAGTCAACAATGCTCGGGCACTGTATGGATGAGTAAAGCGCTGTTTCGTCGCTCTGCAAGTATCTCGAGCAGCTTGGCTATCATTGATACCATGCCTTAAGAGTTTATCGCAAACCAGCAACACCAAGTCAGAGATTTCTAGAAATTATCCATAGGCCTTAGGCAGAAAAATCCTCCTGAATAGACCAGTCAGTATATTTTCGTTGACGCGCAGTGTTGCCCTGAGGTCGTCGTCGTGTTACCTGGAATTAATTACTTATAACGAAAATTCTACAAACCGTATTGCCAGACAGGCAGAGAAATTTGAGTGCCCCTCGATACTCTAGGTACCAGACGTCCTACTTCAGTTGAAACTTCAGTGATGATACTAACAAGGAAGCGCTGAAATGGAGGGGCTAAAAACGAGTTAAGGTGTACATTAGATATTTTCCACGGACGTGTGTGTGTGTGTGTGTGTGTGTGTTTGTGTTTGTGTGTGTGTGTGTGTATGTGTGCGCGTGTGTGTATGTGTGTGTGTGTGTGTGTGTG
>NC_068982.1:31879450-31879940 GCF_001194135.2 Octopus bimaculoides
GTGTGTGTGTGTGTGTGTGTGTGTGTGTGTGTGTGTGTGTGTGTGTGTGTGTGTGTGTGCATGTGTAAACATATACATAGACATGCAACTTTTTTGTAGATTGGATGTAATTAGCACTTCCCCAATAACATGTTCATATATGCCAGGGATATTCGAATAAGATTTTGAATTTAAAATGTCCGATGGTTGTCGACTGCACATGGATATAAAAGGCTAAGCTGCAATGTATTACCACTAACAGATTTTATTATTTCTTATATTTCATTCAAGTCTATACAATGAGTATTTTGTATTGTGGCCGTGTAAAGACCTATAAAATACAATTTCTCACTATTTCTCTTTCTCCCCCTCTCTATTCCTCTGTATATATATGTATATTTATGAACATGCATATCCTTACATAGATACAAATATATATTCATGTCTGCACACATACACATATATATGTACGTGTATTTATATATATATACACACACACACATACATATAT
>NC_068982.1:31879950-31881835 GCF_001194135.2 Octopus bimaculoides
ATATATATATATACATGCATATACTTTATATTATACATATATATATGTATGTATGTATGTTTGTATGTATCTATGTATGTATGTATGTTTGTATGTATGTATGTACGTATGTATATACATGTATAATAAAATGAGTTTATCGGACATATGTGCATATAATTATGCATACAAAGATACATGTATGGAGGTGGTTGTGAATGTGTATAGATAGCTATATCTGTCTATTGTTCCAATAAACGAGTCGGCTTATGGATCATTATTACTTTTATCATTACAGCACCGACTGCTGGCGCCGTTTTGTTTCTACACATTCCTACACAGAATGTTATGTAAGGGAAGTGAGTTTATGGTGTGAATAACAGACAATTGTAAAGCAGAATAGTTTGGTGCTAATAGAACCTATTTAATCTCTTACGTCACTTCGTTCAAGTTCTATTGTTACAGATGCATTTAGTGGTTTCACTCAATGTACAGCAATCAACATGTCAATTATGAATCCACACTCATACACCCGTTCGTCTGTAACGACGGTTCATGTTCTGGACTAGTAACCAAATGTGTAGCCTTACCTACAATATATTTGGGGAGAGGGTGTTCTTATTGTACTACAAACTTATTGCGTTACACCCACAATTTGGGTCTCATACCCTTAATCTTCAGATGTACAGCATTTCAGCTTTTGTCCATACATATGAACCGGCATAATTTCAAGTTATATACAACCATATCTACTTCATCAATTTGAAAGGGTCTAAATGAGATGAAGGCTTGTTTCTTATTCTTAGGACTAAATACAAATGATATAGTTTATATCGATGAATGGTGAATCCTGTAACGTTTATAAAATATAGCAATAGAAAACAATGAAAAATATCTACAAATGTGGTGCAACCGCGGACTATGAAGGATCAGGGTACCAGAAGCCCCAAAATACTATGAAAGCCGAACACAGCTTTACTCGGCTTTGGTAATCAGAGAAGCTGAAATAACTGGCCATCTTTTATGTGTTAATTTTACAACTTTGAATAAACCTTTCAGTCAATTTTCTTCAGGAAAGGATGCTACACTCCCTCTTATATTCCACTTTAAGTGATATCCCTGCAAACGTTGTTTCTCATAGACTCTAATCATTTATATTACTAACCGCGTTATCGGATTAGAAGAAAACTGTAAGTTTTTGATAAAATTTCAGCTGCTAGGTAGGCTGTGATTACGTTCGACACAAGACTGTAGGTTTCTCAAAAGGACGAGCTGTGGGAGTGATTCACAAAAACCCATCTCACGTGCTCACAATTTCGGAATCTTTGCTGATGCCACATCCTTAATGCATGTGTTCGCGTTATCACACATGTCACATCTAGCGCTCTGCGCCGTAGAGGTTGTCAACAGAGAGAGCTTCTAAGAAAAATCTGATCCTTCCGTAAAAAGGTTTGGGCGGGTGAAAAATGGAACAAAGCATTTTATCTATTTATCCATCTATCTATCCGTCTGTCAGTCTGTCTGTCTGTCTCCTCTCTCTTCGTCTATCTATATATATATATATATATATATATACAAGAATAAGGGCAGGGAATCGTCAATTAATAATAGTAATAATAGAATTAACAATTAACAATTTTGCCAAGTAGTTCAGTATGAAAAAACCTTTATCGGTAAAACCATTTATCATCATAAATATACAAGGATTAGCATTGAGTTGCTTCTCCAACATACTGAAAATTTAGAAATAGCAGTCAAAGAACTACTGATTCTAAACTACAAATTTTTCTCTAAATGGATGGCGATATTTATGGCACACATGGAACAAAAAACCGGAGGGGAAAGCATAAACAAAACAAGTCTTTAGTTAATCGGATACGATCGTTTCATGGTTAAGAGAATGAAA
>NC_068982.1:31882391-31889122 GCF_001194135.2 Octopus bimaculoides
TACCGTGAATTTTTTAGAGACACTTTCAAATTTATCAGAATATCAGACTGAAGATTTGAAATAGGGAAATTTTCATTCCCTTAACCATGAAACGATCGTATCCGATTAACTAAAGACTTGTTTTGTTTATGCTTTCCCCTCCGGTTTTTGTTCCATGTGTGCCATAAATATCGCCATCCATTTAGAGAAAAATTTGTAGTTTAGAATCAGTAGTTCTTTGACTGCTATTTCTAAATTTTCAGTATGTTGGAGAAGCAACTCAATGCTAATCCTTGTATATTTATGATGATATATATATATTCTTTTATTCTTTTATTCTTTTACTTGTTTCATTCATTTGACTGTGGACATGCTGGAGCACCGCC
This sequence comes from Octopus bimaculoides, assembly GCF_001194135.2. Taxonomy (NCBI): domain Eukaryota; kingdom Metazoa; phylum Mollusca; class Cephalopoda; order Octopoda; family Octopodidae; genus Octopus; species Octopus bimaculoides. The sequence goes on from NC_068982.1 coordinate 31,882,757, forward strand.
TTATTCTTTGTAAGACTGGTACTCATTCTATCTGTCGTTTTTGCCGAAATGCTAAGTTTCGGGGACAAACATACCAGCATTGATTGTCAAGCGACGGCGGGGTACACACACACACACGAGCTTCTTTCAGTTTCCGTCTACTAAATCCACTCACAAGGCTTTGGTCGACCCGAAACTATAGTAGAAGACTCCTGCCTAAGGTGCCACGAAATGGAACTGACCCCTGAACCATGTAACACACAGCCATGCCAGACCGCTATGAAGACTTTAACTTTCCAAGACCCTGATTTGATGGTTTCAAAGAAAATATTTGGAACTTACCGATGATAACTTGAAAAGACTGTTTAACAAGATACAGGGTAAATTCCTCTTCTTTGTTGCGTTCATTTAGAAGCATTGACGCCAAAGAATATAACCAATAGCACAGCAGAGTTGATAGGGCTCTTCCATACATAAAAGATAATGTAATTTTCTAAGAAACCAAATATTTGAAAACTGTCCGCAATATATCTCTACAAAATATCTGCAGAGAAAACTGTTACGGGCTAGATTTTGTCACTTCGAAGCAATTAACAGAGGTACATTTTCAGAGGAAACATCAAGAAGTAAACTTTCTTTCAACTGGAAATCTGCAATGGTGTAATTTATACAACAGTTGCAAAAATTTACTTCTTGTGACCGGACACTTCCTGTAGAAAAATAGCTTACAAGAGACTTACATGAAATACTTCAGTAAGCCTCACATGTCAAGGCTTCACTTACCGTGAACATCTGACGTGCTTTGTTGCCTAATAAAATTTGACTAGTAGCATTGTTAGTTAGCAACTGCCTACAAATTTATGCACTACGCCATGCATTGAATGCACTTGCATTTTATTTATGCATATGTACATATACACCATATGTACGCACATATATCTTTAGCATTTATCTTTTATCTTCTACTTGTTTCAGTCAATAGCTTGCGGTAAAGCTGGACCACCGCCTTGAAGAATTTTAGACGAACGAATCGACCCCAGTATATTTCCTTTTTGGATTACTTTTTGCCGGAGCCACTACGTTACGGGGACGTAAACATATCATCACCGGCTGGTGGATGACAATTAGAGACGCGAAGACGCACATACATATGCACACACATAGATATTTTAACGACGGGTTTCTTTTAGTTTGCCAAATCCACTCACAACTCTTTGGTCGTTCCGAGAGTACAATAGAAGACACTCACCCAAGCTGCTACGCAGCGGGACTGAACCTGGAACCATGTGATTGCGAAGTAAACTTCTTATTACACAGGTACGCTTGCGCCTATATGTATATACAATATATTAAATTAAGTCAAACCAAATAATAGTATATTGGAGACATTTTATACGCACGCTTCAGTTAGTTGTACAATAGAAAAAAATGGAATTTCGTTTCTCCCGCAAAATCTTCGTGGTTTATTCGGCTCCAATCGGAAATTCTCATAACGTGCATCGCTTCTAAACATAATAAGAATTATATATAAATATATGCATGTAGGTATATATATGTATGTATGTATGTATTAATAAGGTATTAAAACAGAATGTCTCTCCCCAAACAACAAAATACATATGTGCACACACATGCACACAGAGACACACACACACACACACACACACACACACACACACACATATATATATATATATATATATAAATACAGAGAGAGAGAGATACATATATACATACATACATACATACACACATACATACATACATACATACATACATACAATCATACATACATCCATCCATCCATCCATCCATACATACATACATACATAAATATACAAACTTGCAAACTGATTACCCTCAAGCAGGAAGTATAAGCTGTCAATGAAAAACTCCGACATCAGAAGAGAATAACTGAGGAAGAACTATAAACAAAAATTTAACCGCGACCAGGCAGCAGTACACAGAAACATGAAAGATACAGTGAACATCACAGAAGCTCCTTCACAAGAAGACATAGACTCCTTCTGGAGGAAAATCTGGAGTGAAGAGAAGGAGTTTGACCAAAATGCTTTGTGGCTGGAAGAAATCCAGAAAAGTTATTGCTCCTGTGTTACACCCAAGGCATACAATATTGATGGTGAAACTCTTGCAACAGTGATCCAGAACCTCCAAGATGGAGAAGCACCTGGAAGGGACTTGATCGCTGGAAATTGGTACAAGAAGCTAACCTTCTACCGCCTATGTCGTATGAACTGTACTAGCAAGCTCTCAATGGGAACAGTAGCATACCATGCTAGTTAGCTCTGGCAGAGACAAAATTGATTCCCAAATGCAGAACCACCCACATGGCAAAAAACTACCGACCAACTGCATGCCAGAACTTAATGTATAAAATATATACAAGACCATTATGAAAGCAATAACATCATCACAGCAGAACAAGCAGCTGGGAAGAAGGGAGTCTGGGGATGTACCGAGCAATAGCTAATCAACAAAACTGTGATATCAGAGGTGCGAGAGCATAGGAAAAACCTTGTTTGAAATTGTATAGACTACAAGTAAGCCTTTGATTCCGTTTCGCACTCATGGATGCCAAAAGCCCTCAACTTGCTAAAGTTCCAGTGAGCATAGTCAAAGCCATAGCTGACCTGACTTCATCGTGGGTCACCATCTTGAAATTAAACATAAAGAGTCACTGTATTATCACTGGTAAAATACAGTATCGTAAAGGCATATTCCAAGGGGACAACCTCTCTGTAGTGTTGTTTATACTTTCTGTAAATCCCTTGTCATTCACGCTAAGGAAGTCTGGAAGATATCTCACTGGTTCACAAGGGAACAGAAATACCAACATTACACACTGTTTTTTGTGGATGACTTGAAACTTTATGTAAAGAATATGAATGAGATGAAAAAGAGCCTTTACTTAGTTACAACATTCTGAAACGATGTAGGGTTGGAGTTAGGTCAGGATAAATGTTGTTACATGGTTGTGAAAAGGGAGGAAACCATAAACCAGCCTAGTATTGTCTCCATCAATGATTTGATTGTTTCCCCCTATATCTGACGAGGAATGTTACATGTAGCCAGGGGTGGATGAAAACATATCTTACAATGACATCTGTAACAAAACACGCGTCATTAAAAAATATTACAGCCGAATAAAGAAAATTTGGACCTCAGAACTTTTTGCATTCAATAAAACAGCGGCCCACAATATGTTTGCAGTGCCAGTACTCATACCAACATTTGGGCTGCTTGATGAGAACCGAACCATTGATGAGAAAACCCGAAAATTACTAACAAGCTCACATAATTTCCACATAAACAGTGACATAGACCATCACTAGCTAAAACCAAAACAAGGCGGCAGAGGCTTAGCATCGATCCAAATTGCCTTTCATCACCTGAACTGTAAAAATCTGTAAAACTTTTCAGAAGCTCCTACACATAAAGCAAAACATAGAAATTTGCAGATATACATACATACATACATACATACATACATACAAAAATACCCTGTTGTTGATGTTGAAATTCCAATGACGAAGATTTGGATCTAGGTTAGAAACCGGCTCTTTCTCTATTGGCAAGAAAATAAAACTTAATGATAGCATATGCACACAATAAAATACATAGAGTTAGATACATATATTGATAGATAGATACATACATACATACATAAATATATACATACATACATGCATACATATATACACACATTTATACATATATATGTACTTACGTACAGGAGTGATATGTGCGTGTGTATGTAGTATTTGTGTGTGTGTGTGTGTGTGTGTGTGTGTGTGTGTGTGTGTGTGTGTGTGTGTGTGTGTGTGTGTGTGTGTGTGTGTGTGTGTGTGTGTGTGTTTGATGTAGCGTGTAAAGTTTATCATAAAACGTCTATAAAATATGTTTTAAAAGTTTTCAATCACATTTATCAATCTTAAAGATTACGTTATCTAATATTGCAACATTTTGAATATATCGTGACTGATATTAATACTGAAGACTCTATAAAATCCTAATGCTCGAAAATTTGACATATAACGTTGAAGTTGTGATTTTAATTGGCCAGATTTTAAAAGAGCAACTTTCCATTCGTACAAAGTCGCCAATATAGCTACACATGTGTAATACATACGCGAACATATGTGCATACACACACATGCACAAACATATATGCATACACACATTTATATATATATATATATATATATATATGTGTGTGTGTGTGTGTGTGTGTGTGTGTGTGTGTGTGTGCGTGTGTGTGTGTGTGTGTGTGCATGTATGTATGCATGTATGTATTTTTGCTTTCATACATACATACATACTCATAAACCTACTTTTCAAATCAATATTTGATTCTGTTTCCTTAAATTTGGTGTTCAAATCTCGACTAGAGAACCTCTGCATTTCATCATTCTAGGAGTGCTCATATGTTAGCGTGTAGGGAAGTGTATGCAGCACCCCAGCGTAGTCATCGTTTTATCACAAAATCTAGGAAAGTATAGCCTCTTTCTTCCTTTTCCGATACACACACATACATGTAGTTACTTTTCTATCACCACCATACTATTGATAGTGACTTCGAAGTGTCGGCCCTGCTATGCTGTCATTGGACAATCGAACGACGGCTTAGCTGGCGGAAACTTCGAAGTCACTGTCAATACTATTATTGAAGAATAATAAATATGTACTCTACAAAAGTATGGAAAATTCCTTTTGTTTAATACAAAATTGCTTCTATTATCACTTAAGATAGAACGCTGGACAAAATGCTTGGTGGTATTTCGTCCGTCCTCGCGGTCTGAGTCCAAATTCTACCAATGTTGATTTTTCGCCTTTCATTCTTTCGGAGTCGATAACATAAATAACAGTCAATTACTGGGATCGTTGTCATCGATGTTATCGATTTCCCCTCCCTACAAGGCTACCTTGTTGCCATGGAAAAGTAGGATTTAATAAGGGATAAAAAATTGGTAATCAACGTGAGTTTTCTATAATTCTAGGTCAGATAACAGAGTCAGATAATTCCATGTCAGATTACCGAGAATTGTTTTCTGTTTTGCATTCTCAAAAACAAATGAATGACTGGCGGAGAACCTGCATTATTGTTCTATGAAGTAATGTTAGGTCTCTTACTGATTGCAGTAAATTATGCCAAGTCCCCAATTTGCTCCTCAGTAGTTTTGTTGCTCACGAAAATAGGGTCGTCGAGTTAGGTATGGACCGTAACTAATTATGAAACACACATTAGTCACACACAGACACACACAAACATCCGATAGCCCCCACCCCACCTCCACACACACCACACACTTACGTAAAAAAGCCTCACACATTCAAACATTCACACACACGTGCTACACACATGAATACCTGGAGCAAGCACGTACATATCACTCCACACACACGTACATATTTGTTCACTCACACACTTAGACACACAAGCGTATACACATCCGCGCTCCCATACGTATACATATACGTGCTTACATAATCTTCATACTCACACAAGGGTTTGCCCACAAACACATACACACACACACAGCACATTATCCTCACATACACACGCATGCTTGCGCGCGCACACTTTAGTCAGACCACTGTAATCTCCCTTGCCGTCAATGTCTCCAACCTCTCTCTTCCTTCCTGTCAATCGAATAAATCAAGACGCGTTTTTCTTTTCTCTCCAGTTTTACCGCTTCTCCATCTGTTTCCTCTCCTCATTCCTTTCTGTAGAAGTGCGTTGGCTCGAAACGTCGAGAGTTCTTCCATTTAACATAGGCGTCAAACTAATGCACCTTGTTTGTTGTTCCCGCCTCTCTCTCCCTCTTTTCTTCTTTTTTTATATATATACATATATATACTACATATAATTAATTAAGGGAGAATACAAATGCGGCTCATAAACCATAGCAGCTGTTTAGAGAGCATTATGTCGATGCATTCTTAGATTACTTCAAGTAAAACCCAGCCATCATCACATAAATAGGTAAGTTAGAAAGAGACGATAACGAGTTAGCAACTGCCATAGTGAAAACATACACATGCGTACAGTATATACAATATATACAGATACTTATAGAATACCACCAACAAATGACAACTAAGATATATTTTAACTTACTGTGAGATCGACACTAAGTACCCAGTCATTCCTGGCGTCCTACATTGATTTACATAGATTCTAATGAATCCTGTAACTGATTATCTATTTAGCTAGCTAGCCAACAGGCTATATATATTATATGTGAGCATGTGTGTGCGTGTATGTGTGTATGTATGTATATGTGTGGGTGGCTATGTAAGGATTGTATATGTGTATGTGTGTGTGCATGAATGAATATATATATGTATATATATATATATATATAT
>NC_068982.1:31889338-31890130 GCF_001194135.2 Octopus bimaculoides
ACACACACACACACACACACACACACACACACACACACACACACAAAGTGTGGAAAATGAGAGAATGAAGGTAACCGATAAAGGAATGGCCCAGAAAGAAATGGAGTGGAATAAGTAAATAGATTGGAAAAGGGTAAATATGCAAACAAATAGACAATTGTGTGTCTAGATTTTCGAAATTCAATCCCCTTGAGGACTGATGTATCTTGCAGTTCGACCTTGGTTTAACAATGTTGTAAAGTAATATATAGTCACTGACAACACTGATCAAGAAGACCGAAAGACCGACAACAGAGCAGATTCGATATGTTCGTTTGTGTATTTCCCAGACCGGTCATAGAGGTGAAGTGAGAACTGGATAATAAGAAAAACAATAAGATGTTTATCACATCCAAACATTACTCCATATACGAAAAACAAAACACACGGTTGAGTGGTTTACAATTAATTTATCAATAGCAAAACTCAGTAAGCAGAATTGACAATTCACTGATGCCAAAACATTTTGATGTCTCACAAATTAATATAGTTCTCTGCAATATGTTGGCATCTTTTTGACACACTATCTTACATTTCTCATTGTTTGGCCCTTGTCTCTATCAGTACACGCACGCACACACACGCATGCACTCTCATACACACACGCACATACATGCACTCTCATACACACACACAAACCTCCCCATTCTTAAACATACACAGATGAGTATACGTATATGAATGGGTACGTTTATAAATATATATATACACACATTCATACACACGAGCATATATGTATATATATATATATAT
>NC_068982.1:31890996-31895754 GCF_001194135.2 Octopus bimaculoides
GTGTGTGTGTGTGTGTGTGTGTGTGTGTGTGTGTGTGTGTGTGTGTGTGTGTGTGTGTGTGTGTGTGTGTGTGTGTGTGCGTGCAATTCATAGTAGAAATATTACATAAACGCCGCTGGCGAAGCGTGTTAGATATGGGACTACTGAGTCTAAAGAGTCAGTTCAAATCTGCTGTAAACATTCCGTTCTATTTCAGTGCAGAATAGTTCAATAGTTCAGTACAGACTAGTTCAGCAACAGTTAAACCAGCTAACGAAAAAAAAACTACCGTCTGTCTAAACTGAAAATAATAATTTTGATAGACTGGTGTTGTATCATTTCACTTTGATAGCCTGTAACCGTAGCTAAGTTATTGTTCTTTTTCTCAAGCTGCATCTTACAGTTTGCTTATATTTTGTCCCTCGCATAACTTTTTACCGGCATGCATTAGCTCCAACTCGGGTAATAAGACAATTTTTCAATGTGTGAATTATACATTCAGAGACTGTTAACAGTAACTAAATATTCCTCGTTATATACATAGTAACTTGCTTGATTAAAAGTAGGCGCCAGTATTGTTAAACTTAAGGGAAAACACTCTTATGCACCTGTATTCTATTCGTACGTGCACCAATACTTACTGGATTAAGAGTATTACCATTTTTTGTTTTGAAATCAAAGTCCCTAGTTTGAACTAATGTGAATAATACAATGTACGTGAAAATATCAACAATGCTTCATCGTCAAGATTAAGGTTAATAGCCCATAAAATTATTAAGAACTACTCAGTCTCAGACATTTAGACATTTAATCGATGTTATTTGGCGGAATAGTATCGTTACGTTGTAACCAGCCACAACCAATTGATAACAACACATATAACAGCGTCATATGACAGTGGTTTAAGTGCTGTGAAAAATATAGAGCTTTAGCTCGAAGCGTTTGTATCTAATCTAGGATTTGCAATTCACAGTAAATTAATACTGATTTCAAATTTCGACATAAGACCAGAAATTTCGGGTAAGAGGGTATGTTGATTACATCGCCTCCAGTGCTCAACTGGCACTTATTTTATCGACCCCAAAACGAAGAAAAGTAAAATCGACCTCAGTGTCATTTGAACTCAAAACGTAAACAGACGAAATGCCGACAAGCATTTCGTCTGGCGTGCTAACGATTTTGCAAATTTGCCGCCTCACAGGAAATTGATATTAACGCATAATTATATACTACCTGTTAATACTGTTTAGCAATGAGTCAACCCTGTTTGAAAAGACCTATGATTAGAAACATTCAAACCATGAATATACTTTCTTAGACGTTGTTTATCAACGCACAACTGTATTACCCAATGTGTTTTGCCTTTTCTGAAGCTGGTAGCATTTGAGGAGGATTTTACTGATATTTCTAACAGTTTCAGCGAGCATTTACAGGCGTCCATTTAATTTTATTATCAAATCTACATATTGCCGCGGTCTCTCCTTATGGGGTACACACTAAAGCCCCGCAAGAAGAGCTTACAACTCTATTCATACGCTCGTTTCTTTTCTGTTAAGTAACCATTAACACTTAACTTATCACAGTGTCGCAGACGCAGAAAAATAGGAATGTCATCAATGATTAGAATTTTCACGATGACGATTTGATAAGAGATAAGTTTTTCATAAGGGTACCAATAAATTATTTACTAGTTATCACAACAACACAGTACGCTCTGCTCTTTTACTGTAGAAGCCTACATTGACAAGTCAAATGTATGCTGCCTTATCTTTCACAGCAGCGAGGTCATACGCTTCTGTACAAGGTAGCAACCAAATTTCCCTCAAGTCTCACTGTCTTAGCCTCTCTCTCACGCTATCTCTCTCTCATTCTCTCTTTTTCACTCTCTGTTTCTCCCTCTCCCTCACTCTCATACACAGACACACACTACAGTCTTAAAATAAGCACACATAACATAATGTAATCTGAGCAGACAATGAAAAAGTTGTGATAGACATGGGTGGAATGATTCAACCACAACTGACTTGGTGCCCAACGAAAATACAACAAACAAACCATACACTTCCTGATTGATGTAACTCTTGTCCTGAACGACTTTGAGTAAGTTCTTTTCCACTGATGGCTTCGCTAAAGATGAAGTTAGCAAGTAATTCATTACTAAAATTCTATTTGACAGGCAAAATATCTTTAATAGTGTAGGGATTTGTTGCATAGATTGTTAATTGGAAAGTCTTGGTTTTAGTTTTAAAATACATATTAAAACCATTCAAAATACGGCTACTAATACTTTCTCTTCAGAGAGTGATTTATCTGGATCGATGCTTATTTCTGGATCTTCATGGCATTCATCAAATTAATTTGTATTGTCATCTCCGCTGCAGGATAGTGGAAGAACTAATGGGCTGCGAGGGGAGAGCTGCTTTCTTGGCTCCTTCGTTATAGTCTGTTCCTAGGGAGAGAAAGAGAGAAACTAAGTAATAGAGAGCAGGACGGGAGGGAAATATACATTGAGCAAAATGGAGATGTTATGGTGAGGTTCTTGACAGAGAGAAAAGCAATAAAGAGAGAGACAGACAGAAACAGACCGAGAAAGAGAGACAGACAGACAGAGACAGAGACAGGCACACACAGAGTGCTTTTGTGTGCGTGAGCATGTGTACGTATATGGGTGTGTGTAGACAGGAATAAGTGTTAGGGAGGGAAAGAAAGAAAGAAAGAAAGAAAGAAAGAAAGAAAGAAAGAAATGAGAAATCAGCTCCCCACTTGACTAGTACTTTATTTATGGGCTACAAAAAAATGAATGACAACTATGGTGTCAACCGTATTTAAACTCAGATTGCAGAAACGACTTTAATTCCATGCTCTAAACATTCTGCCAATTCGTTACTTTATCAGATTAGTAATTCGACATACATCATAGATAAAACGTAAATTCAATTTTCAAGAATTCGGTACCTTTACTTGGATGCTATGTAAAATAAGGTATATACAATTAAATGCACAGCCAAAACATGTAAATTCCCATCTGAAGTAATATTAAATTCAGAATATATGAAATGGTAATTCCATTGAAGCAGTGGCGGATTGTCTCTACTGAGTTCATCCGCTTTTTGGCAGAGTATGCTATTCATCCTGAGTGGTGCCTAACAAAAGCCACCCTCTTTGTGAAGCAGGTATGGTTGAGTTGCCAGTTTACTCCCCAACGGCCCGACCATGCAACAGGTTGTACTGGGTTACTTGTTACCAATAGCACTGAGAATGATCTGACATAAATACACACACACACACACATATATATATATATACACATATATACACATATATATACACATATATATAAGCACACACGCATACACACATACGCACACGTACACATATATGATAACAAGAAACGTGTGTCTCTCACAAGTAGCATAATTTAATCTATTAAAATTACTTATCCACTGTCAATGCTCAGCATTTGATTAGAAGTTACTTCGTGATATTACCCAGCTCTATTTAAAATAGCTAAACAGAATAAATCTCGAATATAATCATATACAGAAAATATGCGTATATTCATTTCTCAGTAATCTTCCGGGACATGTAGATGCTTTCAGTGACTATTCGCCTCTCATCCAGAGTAGAAACAGACAGATTTCCCCAAACCTATGCTATAAATAGCAGTTGGTTACTAATGAAATATTGACGAAATGTACAGGAAGAATGTTCAACAGATGTATTGAAAATACCGCCATAGTGCTGAACTAACAAAGATGTCAAGCTAGAAAGTTAAAAATACTTAATACTAATCAGAAAGAAAGTGAAGCTATGACTAAAGTCTATGCGAAAGAACACACACACGTATGTGTAGAAGGATACGTGTGTGTGTGTGTGTGTGTGTGTGTGTGTGTGTGTGTGTGTGTGTGTGTGTGTGTGTGTGTGTGTGTGTGTGTGTAGATGTATATAGAAAAATAGAGAGACAGACCGAAAGGCAAACAGAAAGATAGACAGATAGACAGGGAGATAGATAGATAGATAGATAGATAGATAGATAGATAGACAGACAGACAGACAGACAGACAGACAGATAGACAGACAGATAGATATATAGATAGATAAATAGATAGATAGATAGATAGATAGATAGATAGATAGATAGATAGATAGATAGATAGTGAGTGAGTCAGAGAAATATTCACAGAGACAGTGGAGAAAGACAGTCAAGTGAATGATTGTCTTTGTGAATGATTATGTATGAATATGATTGTGTGTGTGTAAAAACAGAAATATTTAGAGTAAAGTTACTCTTATTAGATTAACATATTTATAGCATAAACACAGTGTATAATACTTATTATAGGCGACAGCCATATTTAGAAACCAGTTTAAAACTAGAGACCTATTTCAACGCTATATCTCCAAGGTAGACATATTAAAACAATAAATCTAGTTGGACGACAGCCTTATTTCGACAATAAACCATTTTTCGAGGCATGCATGACCATGTTAATTAACTTCAGAGATCAATATTTCTCAGAAAATTCCAATTATACCATAAACAGAGAATGGTTGATTTATTCTTCTTTGAAAATGGAAATTCATAGAAGATGTCCAGTTGAAACAAAATAAGCAACAATATGATTTTTATCCTCTGTGTATATATATATATATATATATATATATATAGATAGATAGATATATACACATGCATCTATGCATGTATGTACGTATGTATAAATTAATGCGTGTGAATGTGTGTATGTGTATGTATATATGTCTATATTTATACTATACATA
>NC_068982.1:31896389-31900551 GCF_001194135.2 Octopus bimaculoides
TATATTTATGCATGTGTCATGTGTTGAAGTATGAGAACAGTCAGGAAAGCAGAGATAATATATTTATACACACACATACATAATACTATATATGCAAATTAGTACATGAGCATGTGTGTGTGTGTGTGCGTGTGTGTGTGTGTGTGTGTGTGTGTGTGTATGTGTGTACATATTTGTATCAGTGTAAGCCAGAGAGAAATATGATATATATAGGTTTTGTGACTCTCTGAAGTGGGGTGGTTCACTAATTCCATTAGTATAGCGCATATTAATTAGATCTCGTTTATTCATTCCTTTATTCTTCTATTCCATTTCTATGTCTAACGAAACGATGGCTAATTTAACACATGATCTATTAGATTCAGTTCTCACAAAGGACCCAACATCGCTTCTTACAGTGCTCAGATCAAATCACGTTGTCAATGCTCGATGACGTCATTGTTACGTCACATGACTGAAATACAACTGTGCAAGATTGTATATATTTTTTGTTTCTTTTCTTATTACTTTTATTTCTATTAAATCCTCTGCGTTTGGTTTCTTATTCTTTCCCATTTTACATCTTTTGCTAAGAATATGTACATAAGTATATCAAGTTCAAATCTCAATCGAATCATTTCAGACTCTTATTTTTGATAATTATAATAATGTAACTTTGCGACTACTGTTGTCCCGTATTATTTATCTCGACGAAATTAAATCTCAATATAACTTCGATTCTGAGTCGGGATTGATATACTTTTGGAAATTGTGGTTCTTCCAAAGACGTGGGTCGTACACATGTCTATTTCTTTGCACATATCAAACATATGTAACACTACTTCGTTTAGCTTAAATGCTGGGCTTTAAAATCATCCCCTGGGGAGCTTCTACCGGACAAAGTTTTGCTATTATTTTGTGGTTTTCCAAGTTCATGGAGACTTGCGTTTCCATGATAATATCACCTGACCATACATCACGAAATATTAAAAACTGGCTCTCTTTCATTTACTACGACGAGAATTCCAGCTGACCCGATCAACGGAACAGCCTGATCGTGAAATAAACATGCAAGTGGCTGAACCTTCCACAGACACGCATATCTGAACATAGTTCTTTGAGAGATTCCGCGTGACACAGAATGTAAGAAGGATGGCCTTTTGATATGCTGGTACTACTCATTTTTGCTAGCTGAGCGGAATGGAACAATGTGAAATAAAGTGCCTTGCTCGAAGACACAACGCGCCGCCGAAAATCGAATTCACGAGCTTGTGATCTTGAGCCAAATACCCTTAACCACTAAGCCACGCACCTTCACTGACCGAATATTATATATGATTATCACTGACCCATATTGTTTCACTAAGGTAACTTTTAGCTAGGGGTCCATATTATCACCTATTACCAGAGACAGGGAACACTTTGTTTCCCCTCAAATGTTCGGGGACCAGCTTCCAGGCTGATGCCTCACTATTTGGGATTCGACGTTTGCCCCTTATATTTAAAAAAAATACATATCGTGCCATATGCCCTTCCGCTCGTAAAGAAGAATATTTCACGTAAAATATATCGTAGGTTTTCTCCAATTCGAGTTTAGATAGCATCAGAAAACTCGTTCTTTCTGTCACAAGACAGGGATTACGTTGTTTTTCTGGGATACAGCACTTTCATCTAAAACACTTTGGTCTAAAACACTTTGGTCTAAACCACTTTAGTCAAAGACATTTTTCTCTAAAAGCATTTTCCTCTAAAGACACTTTCCTTTAAGCATTTTCGTCTAAAGTCAAAAAAGATTATTAGAGTATATTTACTTAGATCTTTTACATTTTTTAAAAGATTTCATAAACAAAATAGTTATTAAACCAAAGTGAGTTTAGACAAAAATTTCTTTATACTAAAGGGCATTTTTGACAAAAGTGTATTTAGACTATACAAGAGTCACTTTAGACCAAAGTTCTTTAGACCATAGCGCATTAGACCGAAGTGTTTTAGATGAAAAGTCCTAGATCCGCTTTTCTTTATATACATAATTACTTATGGTAGGATGTCTTCAGTGCCCAAAATGTTACCAGATTTTGATATTTCCGGAGAATGTTTCATATTGAGAATTTTCTTGTTGGATAAAACATTAGCGAAAGCCATTTTATCATTGCCCTTGTTCATACCCAAAGCGATTCGTACATGCATACAGTGTTGCTGTTGTTGATGTCGAAATTTCTACTCGCTTGATTTTAAATGATTGTTTTTTCCTCTCTTTTGTTACTACATTATATTAATAGTTTGCGTTGCTATTAAATTAACATTATATTTTTGTTCGTTTTCTGTGAATGGGACGCATTATTTTATACATTTTCAGTTTTCTATTGGGGACATGACGTGAAATTTTCGTGGTTACTTTTGTTTGTGGGGGACAAGCTTTGTTTTCTTTTGTCAATCGGTTTAAGGAGATACTCCAAACCGTATGAACTTATCTGTAACAATTCTATTTCCACATATAAAATCCTGTTTCGAAGGGAGAAATGTAGAAACATGTCTACTTTGTCAGTAATGAACAATAATAATAATAATAATGATAATAATAATAATAATGATAATGATAATAATAATAATAATAATAATAATAATAATAATAATAATAATAATAATAATAATCAAAAGAGGAATTTTCCAGAGGAACTTACTGTCCCTTTTAATATTTGTCTTATGTCTGATCCTTAATACAGACTATAAGACTCTTCAGCAAAGATATAGGCATGGAATTTGGCATAGATAAGTGTGCAATATTAGTCATGAGAAGGGGACAGGTAGTCAACAGCGAAGGCAACCAATTACCAGATGGCTAAGAGTATTAAAATCTGACAGAGTACTAACTATAGAAATAAAAACAAAAATTGAGAAGGAGTACATCAGAAGGGCGAGGAAGCTAATGAAGACAAAGCTAAATGGTTCGAATCTAGTGAAGGCTGTAAATACTTGAGAAGTATCATAACTTAGATACTCAGCAGCTTTTGCAGATTGGACGAAAACTGAATTCGCAAAGCCAGACTGAGGAACTAGGAAGAAATTCAATATGAATGGAAGACTCCACCTAAGGACGGGAATAGCAAGATTATACTTGGCTAGAAAGGAGAGTGGAGTTATCTAGAGTAGATATAGATTGCTATGTAGGTAATAGTGAAGTAAGTTTATTAAAAGCTGCTATAGTCACATCAAGACAGGGAAACTAAAAACCCAAGAGGAAATTAAAACCAGAAAAAGAGCAGAAATTATTTGACTGGCTGGAGAAGGTGTTGCATGGTAGATTCCCAAAGATAGTTACAGCAAATAGTAGTAGTGAGACATGGCTATATTTGCAGAAAGGAAAATTGAAAAGGGAAACAGAAAGTTTGTTAGTAGCTGCACAATATCAAGCACTAAGAACTAATTTGATAAAATATAAGATAGACAAAAACCAAGTAGATTCCCAATGTAGGTTATGCAAACCAAAAGAGGAAAGTGTTGCTCATATAGTAAGTGAATGTAGTATGCTGGCACAGAAAGAATACAAGAAAAGACATGACAACATAGGAAGAGCAATCCACTGGGAGCTTTGTAGAAAGCTAGGATTTTAAAGATACTGGTAAATGGTATGAACATGAAGCTAATAAAGTACTAGAAAGTAAGAAATACAAGATGTTGCAGGACTATAACTTTCAAACTGATAGCGTAGTGGAAGCTAGAAGACCTGATTTAGTAATCTTTTCTACTCTAGGCACAAGGCTCAAAAGTTTGGGGGAAGAGGGCTAGACGATTGGATCAACCCTAGTACACAACTGGTACTTAATTTATCGACCCAGAAAGGATAAAAAGCATGATTAATAGATTTGACAGTGCCAGATAATTGACTTTACAGTCCCAAAAGATGAAAAAATCAATGAGATGTATAGAAAAAAATGCAAAGTACCAGCACTTAGACATTGTATTATAGAGACTATGGAGTGTGTAGGCAAAATGTATCCCAGTGCGTTGGGAACTATCCCTAAAGATCTAAGCTGATGGATAGAGGAAATAAGCATAAAAACCAGTTTAGTACAGCTTCAGAGAACAGCTAGGATACTTACGAGGGTTCTTGACATCTAAGGTTACTTGTACCCCGATGTTAGGATTTTTTTCTTTTCCAAAAGTCTAATCTGTTGTGTGTATA
>NC_068982.1:31900883-31904464 GCF_001194135.2 Octopus bimaculoides
CAGGAGGAGGAGGAGCAGGAGGAGGAGGAGCAGGAGGAGGAGGAGCAGGAGGGGGAGGAGCAGGAGGAGGAGGATGATGATGATAACTATCACAATACTAGGGTCGTCGAATAAACCTGCTATATTCACTTATTTATAAAGTCAGTTTTTAGTTTGGAAAATAAGTCAATATCTTTAATTATTTTCTCATAAAATAATATAAAATCCTTTCATTAGTAAATGCGTTTATATCTCCATGTTTTGAATATCTCACACACAAAGAGAAACTTATTTTTCTGGTGTTGTAGGTCTGTAATCAAAGACAATGACCAAGGACACATTCCATAATGAATCTAGGGGCATATTATGCTATGTGTTTCCTTCTTTGTATGACGGAAAAGAATGTTAAGATAAACGTAGCTGCCATTTCTTGCATGGAGAGTGAATATCATTGAATTTCTCGTTGGGTTGTTATGAACGCTTTTGATCAAGAATTGTGAAGTGAAATATTGTCAGGAAATTTTGCTGTTAGCCATTAACGTTTTGCGTCATGAGGAAAATAAAATAACCATAGGCGTAAAGACAATTTCAGATCAAGTTCATGGGTAGAGAACCCTGACCTTTTAGTTATAGGTCTGCTAGCTCTGTAATTTAAACGTGAACACCCGTCTTTTTTGTAAATACGGACCACTGTCAGTTGTGCCCTTCCTTTTTCGAGACGGTGAATGTAATTTGCGGAAATTTGACTGCTTTGATGATGTATTTGTATATTATACTTCACTACAGATGTAATATAGCTTTGTGAACAATATCGATATGAATAATGTACAAATGTCCAGTATTACAATGAATTCCATTAAAATAGCTTAAGAAGTATAATTTTGAATAAACTAGACTGTCAGTGAAATAAAAAAGCTAATTTCTTGTTTTGAATTTATTAATCTATTTCACTGAAATAAATTGGTTCACATTTCACATAACAGATGTATACAGTTTTTGACCGTAAATTTTATATTTCATAATATTGATTTCAAATTTTGACCCAAGACCAGGAGATACAGAGAGAGGTTAAGACGATTACATTGACCCCAGGTGCTTATTTTATTGACCCCGAAAGGATAAAAGGCAAATTCAACCTTAGCAGCATTTCAACTCAGAACGTGAAGACGGACGAAATGTCGCTCAACATTTTGCTCGGCGCGGTAACAATTCTGCCAGCTCGCCGCCTTATATATTTCATAATATTAACTTTTGAGTGAAAAGTTTTACAATAAAAACAATTCTCATAACACAAGTGTTTAATGTTATTTTAGGATCTAACAAAAATATATACTATATATAATCTTGCCCTTGTATGCATACTACAGATATAAGTGTGAGTGAAATTGCAAGGAAGCGTGGGAATGTCTGTTAAGATTAGCAGAAAATAAGTGCTGTCATTGGTAATATCTTATAAGATAGTTTATCCTTAATAGCAGTTGATTTGTTCACTTTGTGTGTGTGTGTATGTGTGTGCGTGTGTGTGTATGTGTGTGTGTGTGCGTGTGTGTGTGTGTGTGTGTGTGTGTGTGTGTGTGTGGCGGGGAGTTACTGGCTCGGTCAAAGGAAGGGCAGTGCCCATGATCTCTAACAAGGAAATTGAGATCGGTGAGAAGAAAGTTATCCTCTAACTGGAAGCAGAGTGGACTCCTTTAAAGGCATTTATGAGCCTCGTTGTGGATTAGCAACTGAATTGTTCGAAACATTTAACTTCTTAATCTAATATGCTATTCCTTGCAATGATATTAATATGTTTGCCCTCTGGCTAAAAACTAGCTACACTAAATGACGGCCAGTTCATTATTTCATTTACTAGCTTCTTAAATGACATTATATGTTTAATGCTTTATCATACACGCACACACACTCACACACACACACACACACACACACACACACACACATACACACACACACACACACACACAGAGTTCTGCAAGTGTTTCATCTCTTGCATTGCTTTAGTTGGAATAGATGAGTTATGCATACATTAGAGAACACTTTCATCTCGTTTCTAGATAATTCGCACTCGGTAGACTTCAATATACCATCAAGTCACAGTCGATAAAATAATCACCAATAAATATATTAATGTTGATTAAGTCCACTTTATATCCGTCCGCTGAACCTTATGAAAATCATACTTTTATGATTATATGTTGTTGTTGTTTTTATTTTGTTATTTTAGAAATGATTATTCTTAAATAATCTTAAATATATTTTTCATCCTAAATTTATGCCAATAATTTATATGAAATAAGAGTCAACATTGGAATGTGAATACAAACAGTAAAGTATACAGGGAACAGGAGCAAGGCATCTATGATAGAAATCCTTGTAATCGAACCACGTGTTACAAACAGCACAAAATACACATCCTGATAGGGTGGTTTGTCACTCCGCTGTTCTGTGGTCGGTTAAACAAGTACCAACCAAAGTCAACTACTGTAGCCGATGTATTCGAGTCAACACTTTTACCGAATTGCATAATTTTGTTACTCAATGGAAATTCCATCTAGGTTAAACTTTGCCAGTCATGCCTTCAGAGCCATAAAACTAATATCCATCAAGTACTGACTTTAATTTAATCGATTAAGGCGGCGAGTCAGCAGAATCGTTGGCACGCCGGGCAAAATGCTTAACGGGATGTCGTCGTCAGCATGTACGTTTAAATTCCACCGAGATCGACTTTGCCTTTCATCGTTTCGGGGTCGATAAAATAAGTACCAATTGATCACTAGATTCGATATAATCGACTCACTCCTTCCTCTGAAATTACTGGCCATATGTTAAAATTTGAAACCATTAATTTAATCGATTCTACCCCTTCAAATTTAATGGATTTATGACATTTTTAGAAATCCTTTTTTAATAAGTATTCCCAAGCGCTCACTCTACTCTGACAGTTGTATAATGCGTTTGGCGGGACGTTAAAAAGGGTTAGTGGAAGGCATGAGCGACGATGGGAGCGATTCTGAACGGCGCTGAGGACCTACTGAGTAGTTTCTTTTTGGGGAATTTTCAATTTGACAGTGCTATATAAGAACAGTCTTTGCTTGTCCAGGATAAAATCTACAGGCAAAAATACAGTAGAACCAGTAGCTTACGAAATTAAGATGTGGACATGGAAACGGGACCCCTCAAGCTCCACTTAAATCTGTGTTGAATGATGGGTCTATGTCGAACGGCGGCTACATAGAAGGCGGATAAGACTAGAACATAGGTCTATCATGAAGGTTACTCTATTGTTTTCCTTTTATAAACATGAGCAGGTAATTTTACTTAGCAAAGTTTTGTCTCTCGAGCCAAGCACTCATCAAATTCTTCTGTATCATTTGTATATTTACATATATGTATAATTTTCTGTGTGTGCGTGTGTGGATGTGGTTGTGGGTATGTGTGTGTGTAATTATATATAGTGTAAATACACTTTTGCACACACACGCATGTATCACACGCCTTCACTCTCATTTTCTCCATCTGACCCTCTCTCCATCTCTCTACTTTCTCCCTCTCCCTCTCTCTCCCCTTTTACTCGGAATATATATATATATATATATATA
>NC_068982.1:31904751-31906348 GCF_001194135.2 Octopus bimaculoides
ATATATAAATACAGACACACACGCACATATATGTACATGTATGCATGAGTCTCTCTCCGAGTATTATACCGCACTTTTTTTCTTTGTTGTCTTTTTAGTTGGTTAGCTCCACACCACCGTCATCGCACAATCATATGATCGAAAACATTCGATCCCTAATCGTTATATCTCATATATTCAGATGTGGTGTTTGTATTTTGGTGGATTTTATTCGATACGACATTTTTAAAACCATAGGATGTAGCATACTAAAAAAGAAATACATAACTGCGGTTTTGGCAGTTCACTTGACTAAGCAGAAGTCCCTTCACACCCCACACGTCGTTGACCGAAAGAGAAATTCCATCTGAACAAGTAAAGCTCACAGGTATGTTCAATTAATTATTCTACTTGAAGTTAGTTCAAATAAGTATTTTCAACAATAGCACAGTCCGATGCTCATTCTATCAATACTTCAGAGCATTATCTGATTGTAGTAATATATTGATTAAAGAACGTAAAATGAATCAGCTTATATAATGTTTTACAGAATCATATCTGCAATGCAAACATATCATACAACTAATTCTTCTCTTCAGTCTCAGAATTGATTGCAGTTGGTTGCGAATAATTTTGTAAGCAAAATGGAATTCAACAAAGCAAATTCCAATTTCCTTTGATGAACAATACAGGACGTTAAATTAATTCTATTGATTTTGATGGAAAGCCTTGTCAACTAAATGTCAGATTTCATCTATAACATCGTTTAGACTTTAGCTTAGTTTGCCTTACTTTCTAAACATAATTCTAAATGAAATTCATTCTTTTCAGGCAAAATATGGCCGGAGAAGACCAGATTTCATATCAATAAAATGACTGGGCGTGACGTACGACTATTCCACATGATTTTGCTATTTATCATTCATCTTTTAATATTTCTGCCAGATTTCATATATATATATATATATTAAATGGTCAAAGGTCACTTTAAAAGAAAACGAGATCTCATAGTCAATTCTGTTGCAATGTTACTGTTACGCTCGGGCGAAGCTCAAACGAAATATATCGCCAAGAAAGCAATGGCGAAATATAACTAGTTTGATCAGTGGTAATATAAACCTCATTATATTCGATTGGTAATCGTAATAGATGGATAAGTCTCTTCACTATGTCAATTGAATAAAAAGCGCCAGTATTAACTATAGATTTTTATCCACTAACTTGTAAGATTGCTGATCAGAAGAAAGCAGATTTAGAAAATTTAGAAAATAAATGAAAATAATAACTGTCTAGAGCCCAATGGCTTAATATTTAAGGAAAATCCTTAGCATTTAAAACGATACTCAGTTTGTAATAGATGCATTAGACATATTGGTGATTGCAGAAAGATGTTATGTTCGTCTAGGCGTAATTACTGTGAATGTGGAATAAGCAAATTGAAAGAGCCATTATTTAGAAACGCCACAGCGAAGATTTCTCATCATGGTAGAACGGCTTGCTAGCAATAATAGCCATATATGTTACAATTCATACTAGAGTCTTTGAAACTTGCACATTTGATAATGTAGTCTTTGATACACTATGCCTGGAAAAATATGGAACGGTCACGGTTGAAACA
>NC_068982.1:31906358-31907528 GCF_001194135.2 Octopus bimaculoides
TATATATATATTTACACCGCGTATAAAGATATATAAACACATATGTATGTATATATCTATATCTATCTATCTATCTAAGTTGATTGCAAAAGAACACCATATGTCAGAAGGATCAATCCGAAATGCTGCCCACAAAGACATCAGATACAAATCTTATGCGATGAGAAGAGATCATTTCATGTCACAAATAGTGAAGGAAAATCGCTTAATCAGATCTAAAAGCCTCCTGAACAAACTTAAAATCCGAGCAGAGAAAGATGTCATTTGGTTCTTCTGAGACGAGAAAAACAAAATTTCCTGCAAAGTTTGTTCGAGTAAACTCTGCTGCCTACATAGATGTTGTGAATGCAGTGGTTAAGGCATGGATCGATAACGTACTCAACGGAAGACCTTATGTGTTTCAACAAGACTCGGCACCATCACATATGCAGGGATGGATGGAGGAAAATTTTCACGACCACATAACCCCCAACATTTGGCCTCCTAGCTAACCAGATCTCAATCCAATGGACTACTATGTATGGAGTATAGTTGAGAAAGAGGTTAATGAGCACCCTCATAACACTAAAGAATCTATAAAAGCCTCCATAGTCAGAGTAATGTTCAATATGAACACAGACCACTTGATGGCGATTCCGACCTCGCATAGAAGCCGTTATTGAAGCTGAAGGAGATTTTATTGAATAAAATGACGAATCAATATGTTTATTCTTATTCTCAAGACGTTTTTCAATAAAAAGGCAGTATTGTCTATTTCTAAGAGCCATTTTTGTGTAAGTTTATAACTGTCCTCAAATACATTATGCACCCTGTGTATAAAGCAATGTTATTTATTTTTAATCCAAAAATAAATCAAGGCACAGAGTAAACAACGCACAGAGTACTCCGGATACGATATGATATATATCCACTTTTGCTACTACAATTATCTCCGGAAAATACCCACAAGGATTCTTTACATGGATGTTTACTGCTGGAATGAAGCTACACGCCAAGTACTGTTTCTTCTTTGTTCTTTTTTCTGCGCATCGCTCTCACTTCTTACTACAAATCTCCTCTTATAGATGAAATAATCCATCCTTCTACTATTACCGTCTCCGATGAAGGGATACATTGGATTTTCCCTGAAACAGCTGTAAGACTTTATCCATAAAATATAATTCTAACTTT
>NC_068982.1:31908024-31909333 GCF_001194135.2 Octopus bimaculoides
ATATATATATATATATATATATATATATATATATATATATATACATGTACACACACACACACACACACATATATATATACATATATGTAAGTGTGTGTGTCTATGTGTTTGTGTATATGTGTGTGTGCTTGTGCGGAGCTGAGAATGTCGGTGGCCGTGTGCGTGCACAAGCTCGAATGTTTGTGTATCCAATATTTGCGTATATATGTATACATGAGTCGCTGAGTTTACTGTGTGAAGCTTACTTCCAAACCATGTGATCTTGGTTTCAATCCCCCCGCGTGGCACCTGGGACAAGTGTTCGCACTCATATATGTGCAATCACTCACCCACATACACACAAACACATATGCACAAACAAGTCTGATGAAGATGAGCAAACAGAAACATCGAAGCTATTAAACTATTATGTTTATTCACCTTTACAAGTATGCTAAAACATATTGAGTTCTTATTCGGTTATGAAGTTAAATCCATTGATATAAATCTGAGTGTATGTATATATATGTATTTGAAACACACATCCACAGCCACTCAAATATGTATGTATGCATGTATGTATGTATGTATGTATGTATGTATATATATTAAAGAACTTAAAAATATTAACACACACCTCATTACCTTAAATAACAAAATCGAGGACTCAAATCTTCTCGCCCGAGAAAGGATAAACAGTGAAGTCACTACTCACTACACTGATCAGGTTAGTAATGATTTACAACTTTTATACACAACCCTCAAATCAATATACATTAACAAACCAAACAATGAACAACAACCTCCTCTACACGATACTATCGACGAATTCATTATAAAACAAGAACAAATTAGTAAAGATTTAAACACTCTGTGTATTACACTAAAGTCGGTATTCACAAACAAACCGAACAACAGCCAACGCACACCAAATGAAACACATCAGGACGCCATACTTACAGAAGTCAATTTAACAAAAAGAAAAATAGAAAATATTTGGAATACAAGCCTCCATAATAGAAAAATCGCTTACTGGAATATGATAAAAAATTCCAACAAAGCAAATATTTACGAGGGATGGATGAACTCAACACCAATTATTCTCCCACACAAATTCCAGATCAAAACAATACCAAATGAACCTGACGGACAGAGAACCATCAGGGAAAAGTTAGCAATTTCTCAAAATACAATGTTTATATACCAAAAAGATTTTATAAAATTTTTGTAACATTTTTCTAACATTTTTCTGACATAATTTAAATATATACTTTAACCAAGTAACACAAGCCTTCTGTAGTTTTTTCACTCTTATTATCTTTTATATATA
>NC_068982.1:31909829-31928049 GCF_001194135.2 Octopus bimaculoides
TATATATATATATATATATATATATATATATATATATATATATGCATGCATATATCTATACATATATACATACATGTATGTGTGTGTGATATATATATTCATAAATTTATTCACATATGTATATAAAGTATAGATGCATGCATAACCAAGCAAGTATACATATATATATATATATGTGTGTGTGTGTGTGTGTGTTTATGTATGTAAGTGTGTGTGTGTGTGTGTGTATACCCACTTATATTTGCATAAATAGTCTTATATTTGTTTGTGCGTATATTTACATATATGTATATATACATCCATACGCTCAAATGTGTACATATTGAGGTATTCATAAGCGCTCATGTACATTTACACGCACGCACGCATGCACACAATTATTTATTACACACAGACGAATATAAACGCATTTATACATTCATATATATGCACTCACATAAACATATACATATATGTACACGTATGTGTACACATATATTTATTCACTCACAGAAACAAATATATCTCCACACCTAAATATTTATAATACATAATCTGACCATATGCTCCCGATATAGCGGTAGGGATGTAAGATAACGAACGATAAGGTTTGTATGTTAATAGGTGTATGTGTGGACGGGATATTAAGAGTGACGAGAGAGAGAGAGAGAGATAGAGAGAGAAGGGGAGAAGGAGCGAGTGCAATATAAGAATAAAAAATAAAATGAAAGAATGAAAGAAATGAAAAAGTAGAAAGAATTGTTAGAAGTGGAATCAAACAAACGGCTAAAAGTTGCTTGTTTGGAAGCTATTTATTTTCATTATATCTCCTTAGTGAGCACTGAAGTCGTGGTGCTAATCCTTTAATCTGCTGGTTTGAAGTGGTTCATTATAAATGCGATTTTTATTTGATGACCAATCGATTCTCTAGAAAAGTGATCGACAAACTGTAAAGTTGCACTATGGGAAGACAATAGCATGACACTGGAATTAGAACTTCTATCAAAACGTCACTAATCTAACTAAATCCTCGTGTCTTTCTTGTGTTTGTTTGTGTCTTTATTTTCGCGCACGCGCATGCGTGTGAATGAGTGAGTGTATGTGTGTGAGAGTATATGCGCGTTTGTATGTGTGTAGTTTTCTGCGCTTATAGTGTTGTGTAAGTATTTATATCTTTGTATCGCTTAAGCTGTTGCATGTATTTAACTATCACAAAGTCTGTGCGTGTTCTTGCTTATACATAAGGCCTGTACGTGCGTGCATCTGGGAATACATTCTATGTATGCGTAAAGTCCTGTATATATGTGTCAAGTCGGTTAAGTGCTTCTTGTGACATGTAATCCAGTACAACCTGTTACATAGCCAGGTCGTCGGTGATTAAACAGACACAACTTCCAGACTCGTCTGTAAGGAGGGTTGCTGGAAACTCAACGAGACAGATAAAAGACGGATGAACCCTATTTAAAGCCAACAGCTACCTAGCTAGAGTGCAAGGGACAAAAATATCCACGAATATTGATCAAGCGGGTTGCACGACCTGTTTGCGTTTGATAGACTCTTAGTGTTTGTCATAACATAGGTACATGGCGGTAGATAGGGGTTTTACAGTTGTACTGGTAACCTACACGTACAGCTCTGAGCATTTGTGGGTGAGTCCAGAAAAACGAAAGATAGTGAGTATACTCTGAGAAAAAAAACGGCTGTGGTGGTTAGCTTAAGGTTGTTTTCTGATAAACTGGATTTCGGACAGCTTTCTGTAGCTCAGAGTAGATTCTACTAATCTCAGCTCGCCGTTGCCACTGGATCTATCCCTTTCACAATTAAGACAGTAATACTGGAAAGTACTTGCCTCTAAGTCCACTATGCAGTCTCATTACACAGATACCTCTTGTCACAATGAAAACTGTGGATCTTGAATTTCAAATTGTTCGTGTTATAACACGCGTGTCTGTGCTCCTGAAACATTGTCACTTCCGTATAATGTCCCTGTCCCAGGCGATACATGAAACGTCTAGAATAAATCGTAGCAGGCGATATTCATTTCATCGGTCATCTGCATATTTTCACCTTCTGTTGCAGATGTTCTTTAAGCACTACAATCATCAAAGTATCTAGAGATAGGGAGATAATGGGTTAATCAAAGGATCAGCAATCCAAGAAAGAGATGAATCGAAATGTACGATCGTTAGTGGATACACAACTGAAGATGTTAGTCGTGAGCAAATTTTAATGGACAACCATAAGCAAATACGTGATGCGTATGATTGTCTGTCTATTCGTACCAATATAACCTCGCTCATGTATACATATGTATAAAATTTAATTATTCCTTCCATACTGTATTTGTATAACGAGAGCACTTTTGAGCAGAATATATACATACACCCACATAAGTACGTACACACACACACACACGGACATATACACACACATACACGCACACGCACACATATATATATATATATACGTACATTTATATCAATATACGTATATACACAAACGTACATACATACGTACTTACAAACATATATAAATACATATGCACCTAGTTACAGTATTCTCAAATGATGTAGGATTGGAGTTGGTTTAGGATAAATGTTCTTATATGGTTGTGAAAAGGAGAAAACTGTAAACCAAGCCAGCAAGATCTCCATCAATGATTCCCCCTATATCTGACGAGGAATGTTACAGGTAGCCAGTGATGGATGAAAACATATCTTACAATGGCACCAGTAGCAAAACACATGTCACTAATACAGCCGAATAAAGAAAATTTGGACTTCAGTACTCTCTGCATTCAATAAAACAGTGGCCCACAATGTGTTTGCATTGCCAGTACACATGCCAACCTTTGGGTTGCTAGATTGGACGCTCGATGAGATCCGAGCCATTGATGTGAAAATCCGAAAAATACTAACAAGCACACATAATTTCCACATAAACAGTGACGAAAACCACCGCTACCTAAAACGAAAGCAAAGCAGCAGAAGCTTAACATCGATCTAAATTGCTTTTGATGTCGTATCATATCCCTTCAGCAACATCTTTTAACCACCAAGTCTCGAAGTGCATCCTTTGACGAAGTTTTCCTACATAAGGCTGATAACCTCATAAGACTTGGAAGGCAGCTCATTGAGCAACATTCCTTGTCTAATACCCTAAAATACATGCCCAAAGAAGTCGTACGACTCTACCGCAACACATCATCAGATGAAAGGAGGAGCTTGTTTGAGTCGAACACTATACATGGATATGTTGGTAGAAAGCTCCGAGATGACAGTAACATTGATCAATAAAGCAGTCTATGATGGACCAATAACCGGATTACTACCTTCTACTTTCAAGGGTATGCGTTTGCAATCGAGGAACAGGAAATATCAACCAAATACCTGATGCACAAAAGGGATAGAGATGCAGGGAAAACATTAAAATGTGACAACCGATACAGACTTTGCGGAGTTAACAACGAAGATATCACCTCATCACAAGCAGTTGTCTGAAAATGACATCACGGGGTATTATCTACCAATGAGACATGCTGTTGTGGCTAGGACACTCTATAATGTAATCCGTCGGAAGGATAACCCCGCGAACAAAGAAATAAGAACCTAAGAAGCCTTAGCCACTCATAATAAAAAGGAATACTGATAGAATGTACCCATGAAGACCTCAATAATATATAAATAAACACAACAGACCTGATATAATGATTTGGGATAGAGAAGAGAAACTGTGCACAGTTGTGGAAATTAGCTACCCAGCGGATGTTGACATAAAGCTGAAGATCAGTGAAAATAAGAATACCTACACTGAACTATTGAGAAATCTGCAGTTACTCTATCCAGACTACAAGCTGAGGTTTATACCTGTAATTATTGGAGCCATGGGAATATGTAACACACTGCCTAAATACCAATCATGAGAAATTAGGCTTCTCAAAACCAGAAAGGAGAAAGCTAATCCGTAGACTACAGAACCAATCCTTTACTGGAACTGTAAAAATCTGTAAAACTTTCCAGAAGTTTATCATTTAAATATATATGAGCATGTCCAGATATACAACTACATGCATGAGAATAGATACATAAAACAAAACATACATACAAACAAATATATATACTCCACTGTTAGTGCTGAAATTCCAATGAAGGAGCCTTGAATCTAGGTTAGAAACCAATTCTTTCTCTATTGGTAAGAAATCTTAAAATAAAACTGAATAATGACATACATATATACAGACAGACAGACAGACAGACACACACACACACACATGTATATATATATATATATACATTTCACAAGGGGGTAAACATAGAGGGGACAAACAAGGACAGACAAAAGAATTAAGTCGATTACATCGACCCCAGTGCGTAACTGGTACTTAATTTCTTGACCCCGAAAGGATGAAAGGCAAAGTACACCTCGGTGGAATTGGAACTCAGAACGTAGAGACAGACGAAGTACCTAAACGAATAATAAATACGAAATTATTGAATTGGTGATAACGCCTGTAGTAATTATGCTTCAACGCTCTGTCTATTGAGTTCAAATTTTGTCGATGCAGACTGCGATTTCCATCTCTTCAGAGACAATCGTTTCAATAAAAATAATATATTTTGTCCGTGAGTCTATCCAATCAAATATTCCTTTCCGCCAGAGAATAGTAATCTTTGTACTAAAAATAGATGCCACTTTGTTAGTGTATGGTCAAGTAATTTGAGGAAATTCCAGCTTCCAAATTTATAACTGATAAAAAAATATAGTAATGAAATTTTTGTTATATAAAATGTTAATCTCAAATTCTCTTTCTTCTAGAGTGCAGCAAGTTCTATTAGATTATTTCCAGGAATTGTTTCTATTGTCACATGAAAAAGTATAGTAAATAATTTGAAGTCATCCATGTGTAACCGAATGTCTGCAAAATGTATGGAATATTCAGTTCTGAAATTACGTGTTAGCGGATTTAATTTCCTGCAATCTAGGAAAATTAATAAAGTAGCTAACTAACTACAATGGGAAATTATATTACTAAGAATGCAAGAACTGAACACACAGCATCTATTGAAAATTTTCATGTTTTTTTTGTTATCAAGTATTGCATGGCTTCCATGTGTATCCGTAATTTAATTTGTGAATACTAAACAATCTGTTTTCAAACATTTCACGACTTACTATTTGTTTTCTGTTCACCAGGCAAAATTTCCTAAATTCTGGCATTTTGTGTCATGATACAAATCCTTAAATTCCATATTTATAGCAATTGGTTCGTGACAAATTAAATTTCGTGTTCCACGGAAAGTATTTCTCTGTTTAAACTTCCAGGAATACACGAGAATTAACTTCTAAAGTTTCTATGTGAAAAATGTAGCCTTCGGATTCCTAACTGATACATCCTGTGATACCTAACTCCGTGAATTAATGCTCTTTACAGAACCATCTCGAAGAATAATGAAGTGTATTTTATTTCCATACAGATATTTTTCTGGATACCTCAATTCATTGTCAGCAGAATCATTAGATCTTTGGGCAAAATACCTATCGACAATTATGCATAGCCCTTTACGTCCTGAATATAAATCCTGTCGAAGTCAACTTTACATTTGTTCTTGCGGAATAGATAAATTAAATACTAGTCGAGATGTGAGTATATATGATGGACTGTTGTCTCACAGAAATCATTGTTACCACCGAAGCTGAATCAACTAAAAGTATTTATCTGTGCCTATTCGTGGAATATTAATAAACTCAAAACTATCTTTTGTATTACGAGATTCTTAACTGTTAAGAAAGCTGTTTGCAGAGGAACGATAGGAGACGCGAACAATTAAAATTACATAAAAACGTATAACTAACAAAACAAAAAAATTCAATCTCAAGAATCAAAATCTCACATATTGAATTCTATATATTTACATATTGAATTCGTACATTTGAAAGGTGGGCGATGAAAAGTTTAAAATGGTATTTTTGCTATCATTTCAGCAAACGTTTTCTTCATTAGTGATTCAGTGATTGAAAATATGACACTGAAAATAGTTTTGAATTATCATTGAACTTCACTAAAATGTAATCCGAGCTAACATAAAGTGTTGAGTACTAGGGTCGATGTAATCGACTAGCCCTTCCCCCAAAGTTTTAGGCCTTGTGCCTATAATAGAAAAAATTATTATAAGGTGGTGAGCTAGCAAAATCGTTAGCACGCCGGGTGAACTGCTTGGCGGCATTTCGTCCCTCTTCACGTTCAAATTCTGCAGTGAGCTAACAGAATTGTTAGCGTGTCGGACAAAAGCTTAGCGACATTTCTTCCGGCTTTTCACGTTCTCCGTTGAAATTCTGCAGCGATCGTGGCTTTCCGTAACATTATAAAACGGCACAATCATGTTATTGAATGTATTCACTTTTCAATTGTACATACCTTCCAGTTAGGCTTACTTTCTTCCCATTTTCCCCACGAATTGTAAATTTGTTATAAATGTTTCACTTTATTGACAATGTGTCACCTGCCTGTTGTTCTGCTTGTTTTTTGTTCTTTTTTCTTTTTGCGCAGTTTAATTTTGTTACACTGTTTGTTGTGAGATCACGATTACTCAACTAAATCGAAAATAGTTTTGAGTAGATGCAATAGCCTTCATTTTTTGTTTTGTTACAAATGTCCGATACTGGAGTAGTTAATCCCTCTAGCTTCTATCCCTCAAATTATGAGGATTCAGAATTAAAAATTTCCGAATTTTCAGGCTCGTTGAGCGATGAAGGCACGCAGCTTAAGATTATAATTTGGTTCATTGTGAATGATCTTCAATCACATACGGTGCCACCGCGTAATTTCCAATTTTAAAAACAAACTGGGCTATTGGATAACATCAACTAAACAAGTAAACTTCGTTTAACTTCATTCTAGGAATTATACAAGAGTTTACCAATTACGGTTAAAGTCAAAGTACTGAAACAGACACTTTTGAGAAAAAGACTTACGTCTGGGACCTGGGGAAATGGGATCGACGATGAAGGCCATTTCTGGTATCTTTCATAAATATGAGGCTAATTAAAAAAAAAGTATGTTTAATTGATTACTGAAATAAAGCAAACTCTCACAGGAAATACCGTTTTTTGGTTCAGTTTTCAAACATGACACATTTATGTTACCATTATTGATACTGAACATTCCCTTCGTTGAAAATAATAGTTGTTGCGGGATTTCTATCCTTTATCTCACTGAGAAGTTACCTCTATACTGACAATTTCTGCACATCGGTTTTGTTTCGAGAACCCTACAATCAAAGTACTCTGTCACTAAAAGAAGTAGAACGAAAGGAAAGAGACTACCCCTAAACTTTCAAACGAAAACTGTCCTGTCTCCATACAACGCTCTATTTGCTGTTGGATAAGAAAATCTGAAACGTGATTCTTTTGCTATCAGCATGTTCCGCAAAACTGAAGGGAGCCATCTCAAAAAGGTGCCAAAAGAAACAAAAGCCAAAAATTATTGAAGAGAACAATCATGAGTGACGTTAACCTTTATGACCTTCACCTCTATGCGTCTCTTGATAAAAGGAAAACATGAAAGTGGTCATAGAAGATGTTCATTAATATACTGAACAGTATGTAGAACTCTTATATCTTGCACTCTAATAAGGCGATAAGCTGGCAGAATCGTTAGCACGCCAGGCAAAAATGCTAAGCGGCATTTAGTCCGTCTTTACGTTCTGAGTTCAAATTCCGCCGAGATCGACATTGTCTTTGATCCTTTCGGAGTCGATAATTTGCCAGTCAAGTTTTGGGGTCCTCCCACCAAATTTCAGGCCTTGTACCTATAGTAGAAAGGATCTTTTACACTCTAATATTTCTCAGAAATCAAATCCGCGTTGGCTTTTATGTAAGAAAAAAAGGGTGTTTTTCGAGTGCTGGAAAACACCCGCAGATGATACATCAGAATTCGCGACTTCATCTGAAGTGAACTGTATTCCTTGCTGGAAAGCGCAAAAACTGTGTTATTTGTATTTACCGATCTCAATGTTGCTCCTAAAACAAAAAGAACTAGCTTCACGTGCAAAATTTATAGTATATAACTTTGGAGAGCTGCTGGAAACAGTACCATTCAGAGGATCTGCAACCTTTTTTATTATTTCAAATATCATTTTTGCTTTTGATTTTGCATTACTTATAACTGATTTCTTTGGATTTTAACGGAAACTGATAAATAAATAAGATTATAAGATAACAAATCTTTATTTTTTTTTTCTTTTCTTCCCCAAATCTGTCCACTTTTCACAAAATATTAGACATACATTTCTGAGCTTTAAACAGAGATACACTAGTTCAGAGAGATAACAGGGTAACGCCGTTGGTAGGAAAGGTTGGGAAGATGTAAGGGGTGAGTGGAATATATTATGATAATAAAACAGGGAACACTAAGATAAGACAAGTTAAGAGAAAAGCACTTGTGAAAATGACAGGAGAAATGAGCAAGGAAAAGAAAGTAACAATTGGGAAAGGAAAACGAAAAATGAAAAGTGAGAAAATGAAAAATTGAAAAGCTGAAGAAGAGTGAACGGGTGAGATTTTAATAGATTACATGAACTGTAAGGAAAACCTCGGAAATCCTCGTTTTAAATTTTAAAAAAGTTCATCACTGCCCTACCCCAAAAAATCTTTTTCGGGGACAATGCAGAAATTACCAAGTTTTAACAGCTTAAAGACAGACTGACAGACAGACAAACAGAGAGACAGACAGACAGACAGACAGACAGACAGACAGATAGATAGATAGATAGATAGATAGATAGATAGATAGATAGATAGATAGAACCTACTTGTGGCGTGTGGTCAGTGTATAGCCTTGTTGCTATGCCAACACATTATCCAAAGATACACACTGTCTACTGAAATGTAAGAAAATTAATGAAATCTTGCAAAACTAAGATTAGGGAGAATAAACATCAGCTTCATTGTTAACTATTAATTATATAATCTTCAATATGCTTTTGTATGTAATTATGTAGGATAACAGTTCAACATAAGACATTCCACAAAGAACTAACAATCAGTTAGGACAAATGGAGTAGCAGCAATATTCTACATGATAACAATGAAATGATAGTTAAGAGAAAAATAACAAAAACTTCGAAAAGTACACAAAATATGTGAAACGCAAATTTTAATTCGTTAAGAAATAACCAGAGGCAGAAAATGGTTTTGCAAAACAAATTCTTAGAAAAATTGGGAACCGAGTCACAGAGGATGAACAAAAATGATAACACTAATTGTGGTCGTATAGTCTGGGTCTGTTCTAATCCATCTAATCTATGAAAAGAGCGTTTTAGTCATGACCATCTTATATTTTCAAACATAATGTGTCTAGGGCTGCATTCAACTACGTGTCCTATATGATTGGAGGGATATTTCACTGTTATTTCCAGTACGCCGAGTAACAGCGTATATCCTCCCAATGTTTCCAAATATTAGTTTCAAATTTTGGCCCATGGCCAGAAAGATCGGGGGATGGGTTATGTCGATTACATCGACTCCAGTACTCAAGTTGTACTTATTTTATCGAACCCCAGCAGGATGCAAGACAAAGTCAACCTCGGCGGAATTTGAACTCAGAACGTGAAGACGACGTGCTAACGATTCTGCCAACTCGCTCCCTTAGAAAGTTTCCAAATACTAGTATTAGTAGATGGCAGTAAAAACCGTGTTTTAATGTAACTGACACCCTACCTTACATATTCAACTCACCACCAATGGTAGCAGCAGCAGCAGCAGCAGCAGCAGCAGCGGCGGCGGCGGCAGTAGTAGTAATAGTAGTAGTAGTAATAGTAGTAGTAGCAGCAGCAGCACAGCAGCAACAGCAGCAGCAGTAGTAGTAGTAGTAGTAGTAGTAGTAGTAGTAGTAGTAGTAGTAATAGTAGTAGTAGTAGTAGTAGTCGTAGTAGTAGTAACGCGTAGCGGCAGTTTTGCAGCCATGCACTAGAACAAAAGTTTTGCAGTATGTTTGGTTAGAGCTAAGATGAACGCTTTTTCTTCAGTTGACATATTTTTCCTTCAGAGAAATCTTTGCTGCAGGTGGTTATCACAAAATCTGAATCATTACCATAATGGGTTTCGTTTGTGAAGCAACCATGCCTGAAAGTAAGCATCATTAAAGCACCAATTGTCAAACCATTGACTCTTCTTCTCTCCAGGAAAGAGACTACTTCTCTGACTGCTTTTACTCAATAAAAATCCATGTAATTGGAGAAAAGAATGTAATGTTTTCCTTACGTCTTCAGGTTAGTCATTATATGTATACATTTAAATAACAAAAAAGGGAACGAGACAGAAGCAGGAGAAAGTCGGATTAAATTATTATTAACGGTTTCTATAGCAATCGTATTTACAGTAAACTATTTAATCTAGCGACTATTGCATTAGTTTAACGAACTTAAATGTTTGAACGAAAGCATCGTTGTACGCAAACATAATCAAGTATCAGCTTGTTATGAGAGCCGTCATCAAACGCTGAGCTTGCTTATTTGCCATTCTATCACGTTGACTGCTTTTACTTCTCCTATTTGATGTAATAACAGAGGTGGTGGGAGCGATATTAGAGGTTCAATGAACACACAACCCGTTAAGGGTGTTAAGCGAACTTCTCTCCCAGACAGCAATACTTGCAGGTTGACTGGGAATTTTATTGAAGGTTATTAACCTTGACTAAATCAACTATCGCTTAGATCATTTAGCACTGACAATAATATACCGTTTGGTTAACTATTCACTAATAAATATACTTGCCTGTGGTAATTTATTTTGGTTTCATCCTTTATAGTTACAAAATGAAAGCCGACTGGACTTTCGTAATAGATGTCTCTATCTTACAAGTCTTTAGATCTTACAAAAAGCTTCTCGGGAAATAATTAGAAGACAAACACATATATACACTCATGCGCACATATACTCACTTACACATTCACACATACACTCACACACACACACTCACACACACATACATACACACAAACACACGCACATACATACACGGAACACACAGAGACACATGCATATGTGCATTTACATATTATAATCCACCACCCTGCATCGGTAGATCAATAGACGGACAGGCTGAAAGACAGACAGACAGATAAATAAATAAATAGATAGATAGATAGATAGATAGATAGATAGATAGATAGTGAGAGGGGAGAGGGGAGAGAAAGAAGATAATCATTCGAGGTCGATAAAATAAGATATTAGTCGAAATAATCTACAACTTGCTGGCCTTCTTCCTTCGAACAGACAAAATGCTTAGAGGCATTTCTTCTGGGTTTATGTTCTGAGTTCAAATTGCTTGAAATTTTAATAGAAAGAATTATAGTAGAAAGGGGCAGAATCCTTAGCACACCGAGCGAAATGCTTAGCGGTATTTCTTCCGGCTCTTTACGTTCTGAGTTCACATTCCGCCGAGGCTGATTTTGCTTTTCATCCTTTCAGTGTCCAGGCATTCCTGACCTGTGGAGTTATATTGAATAGCTACTGTCGTGTGTCGGGCGGATCTATTTGTCGGCTGAGTCCATACTGAGGATTGCCGCAACGATTTCTTTTAATCGGGCAGGTAACACTTGTGTCTATAACAGAAAGGATTATTATTATTATCATTATTATTATTATTATTATTATTATTATTATGATTATTATTATTAAGACAATATACAATACCATGATGTTGTTGATTGAAGATATTGTGTCCAACGGGGGTTTGTAATGCCTGTCAAGTCGTTGACCTCAGACAGACAGTACTTTACGCAATATGCATGCAGTTCCAAGTAATGATGACTTTTGAAATACACCTAGATTTTAGAGTATCTCTAAAGTTTCCAGATGGTTTTTCAGATTGGGTGGTATTGAATCCAATACTCCGGTGACGATAGGTATAACCTTTATATTTGACTCTCGTAGCTGCCACAACTTCGCGATTTCAATTCTCAGGTTTCCATTTTTATCGATTTTTTTCTCTTTCTTTCATGATATATTGATCTCCTGGCACTGCCACGACGATCATTGGGCACTTTAGTTTCACCCTCCTAAAAATTACCATATCCAGCCTTCGGTGTTCTATCGCCTTGTCTGTCTGGAAGTCAAAGTCCCAGAAGATCTTTGTCTTCCCCTTTTCGTCCATTACCTTTTCCTGTGTATGTTGTTACCAGACACCCGTAACCTAATATCCATAGTACTCAGTGGAGGTTTTGGGTTACTTTGTCGTGTCTACGCTTGTACTCTTTTTACATAAGACTTTCACAAGTACTGACAATGTGAGTCACGCTTTCGACCCTCTTCCCACAGATTCTGCAGAGGTCCGTTGCACTTGTGTGGTATATATCCCTTTTCACTGATTAGGTATTCAATGCCTAGTCCTGGGCAGTGATGATTAGGCTTTAAGTTTTCTTTTTTAAGTCACCCTTGCTGAGCCACCTCTATGATGCTTCCTGGTCTTTTAATTTGTTAGTTTCACGGTGGAAACTATATGATTCCATGCAGAGTAGGGTTTCTTCTCTCTCGTTGGCTGTTCGTGATCGGAATTCATGAGGACTCACAAATCCAGCATACTGTGGCAGGTCTTGTTTGTTGTTCACCAAATATTCTGCCATGTTTTTTCTTTCACTGTTGATGCACTCTCGTATGCTAATCAGCCTACGTCCACCTTCACCCCTCTTCATGTAGAGCCTTTGTACATTCGCTTCAGAATATCATTATTATTATTATTATTATTATTATTATTATTATTATTATTATTATTATTATTATTATTATTATTATTATTATTATTATTATTGCTTTTGCACAGCTTCTAACGCTCTTTGCATTTTTATTTTCGATGATGCCTCCGGAGTGGGGTCGTACCAATATTTTGCTCCGTCAAGTGTCCAGTGGACAAGCCTTGCTATATGGTCGTGGCGTCTCTTATATTCCTTCTGGGCTAATGGCGTACATTGGCTACTAATATGCCGTACGGTTTCACCATTTTGCCCACTGATTCTGTCCGTATCACTTTCTGCTGTGTTGTCTATTCTGTATTTTATGTACTTTGTTCTTAGTACTTGCACTTGGGCAGCACAGATTAGAGCCTCCATTTCCGGCTTTAAATTACTTTTAGTCATTCATCCATAGCCATACTTTTTCTCTGTATGTCTTATCTTCAACATCCCTATGAAATTGACCATGCATTCTTTTCTTTACCCACCTATTTTCAGTTTCATTCGTTTTCAATTGCTTGTACACTGCTTTATCTTTGCGATCTTCCATCCTACACAAACCTGACTTTTTTACTTCCGATAATAGCGGTTCTGTGGCATTTCTTACTTACCATGCAATGTTATTTTCTTCTCCTCTAATGCTGTGTTCGCATCTAATTAGTCCTCTTCCCCCTCTTTCTTGGTACATACAGTCTGTCTGTGTCACTTTTGGGGTGAAGTGTCCCATATCTAGTTAGCAACTTCCTTGTCTTTCTGTCTAAGCTGTTTAGTTCATCTACTGCCCATGCGATTATCCCTGCTCCATATCTAAGGAGTGAAATCGCCAAGTACTCCTTCTTAAATTTTTCTGTCATTTCTTTCTCCATCAATTTATCCATCTCTAAAATCCCCAAGTACTTATAGCCCGTCTCTTATATCTGCTTCAAAGCCTCCCCCGACGGTAACGTTAGCCCGTCCAATACATTTGTTTTTGCCTCTCTTCATGACTATTACACCGCACTTTCTCAATCCGAACTCCTTTCTGATATCAGCACTGAAGGTATACACCGTATCAACGAGGGAACCGAATTGGGCTTCATTTTTACCATAAAGTTGAGGTCATCCATGGCGGCTTTTGAATAGTGACACTCGGGGTAAAATATACGAAGTCCAGTACACCCATCATGAATACCTGTCTGATAAGGGTACATCAGGCACATCCATCACAACCATATGTGCGCGACATAGTGATCTCATGTTGTTATGATCATTATTATTACTAAGACAACGAAGAGGCAAATTTTTTAGCCCACCGAACAAAATGCTTAGCAGCTTTTCGTCCGTCTTTACGTTGTGAGTTAAAATTTCGCCGAGGTCGACTTTACCTTTTATCCTTTTGGGGTCGATGGATAATTACCAATTGAACACTGAAGCCGATGTACTCGACATCCCACTCTCCTCAGAATCTGCTGGCCTTTTGCCAAAATTTGAAACAATTATCATTTCATATACGCACAACAGATTAGACTGTTGGAAAAGAAAAAAAACTTAACATTGGGCTACAGCAAGTAACCGTAGATGCCGAAAATCCACCTAAGTATTCTAGCTGTCCCTAATAACACTGTTTTTCTGAGCTGTACTAAACAAGGCCTTAAGCCTGTTTCCTCTGTCCATCAGTTCAAATCTTTAGGCATAGTTCATAATGTACCTATAACTACATGGATACATTGTAGTCTTTGTAATTCAATGGTTAAGTCCTAGTACTTTGCTATTTTCTCTATACCTCTCATATTGACTTCTTCATCATTTTGGACTGTAAAGTCAATTATCTG
Organism: Octopus bimaculoides; assembly: GCF_001194135.2. Taxonomy (NCBI): domain Eukaryota; kingdom Metazoa; phylum Mollusca; class Cephalopoda; order Octopoda; family Octopodidae; genus Octopus; species Octopus bimaculoides. The sequence goes on from NC_068982.1 coordinate 31,924,348, forward strand.
GCACTTTCTATTCTCTTTGTCTACTACTACTAAATCAGGCCTATTATTCTGTCCATCTGAAAGTTAAAGTCCCAAAACATTTTGTTTCTTACTTTCTAGTACTTTATTAGCTTCATGTTCATACCGTTTAAAATCCTAGCTTTCTACATAACTCCCAGTGGATTACTCTCCCTGGGATGTCATTCTTTTCTTGTAGTTTTTCTATGCCAGCATACTACATTCAGTTACTATTTGAGTAACACCTTCCTCTTTTGATTTGCATAACCTACATTGGGAATCTATTTGGTTTTGTCTATCTTGGCTTTTATCGAATTAGTCTTCAATGCTTCACTACTTCTCTCACTTTCTTTAGCCATACTGCATCTCCATTCTGATTGACTGACTTATCCCAGATATTACTCGAGAACTCTCTAGCTTCTGCATTAGGTTTTTCATCTTCAGTACTTTCTTCTCCACTATTTATTTGGCTATAAAATCTCCTCTGGGCTTTCTCAAATAATCTATTCTGTTGATACTGATCTATTATTTTCTATGATACGTTGTGTCAACTCTTTCACGATTATCCTAAATCCTTTCTCTTTGACTAACTATCTTTTCCTAAGTGAAGACTTAAATTTTGTGTTTTCGAACTTGTTTAGTTTCCAGGCTTTTATTCTATTCAGATCTTGTCTTAATGTCTTCATTTTATCTTGCAATATCCTTTTCCACCTTTGCTCTTTTCTAATCTTTCCTTAGGGAATACCTAATCTTCTACTAAGTACTACCCAATTGCATAGATCAACAATTTAACGTCACCTATATTTTTAATACCTGTCCTACTGATAACAGATTCTACTTACCTAGTCATATCTAGCAGCTTCCTTCTGTTGGTACCTTTTAATAGTGGCAATCTTTTTTCTTCTTTACTCATTGCTTCCAGCAATTCATCTAAAATCTTCTGATCTTCCTAATTTAAGTCGCTTAAGTCACTAGTGTCAGTTGTCTCTTCCTGGTCTGTAGTGCTATTATTATTTTTTCCCTTTAGGTTCTACTTTGGTTTGAACTGTATCTCTTATGTTGTTTGGCTTCTCTACTGCCTGGTATCACTTTTCTAGTTATCTTGTGATCTCTTCCACCTCCAATTCTGTCATCCACTTTCTTCTCCTAAAAACATTAGCTTTGTCTACTAGTCACTTTAAATATACTCTTCTCAACCCAAAGTGTTAACATCCGTTTTTTATAACCCTTTCTTTTGGGTTCACTTTCTAAGTAACACTGCATCACTATATCGGATAGGGTAACCTTTTGGTGGGACAAACAAAAGTTCCTAATAATTGACGTGGTAGTGCCAGGAGATCAACATATCATGAAAGAAAGAGAAAAGACTGATAAATATGAAGACCTGAGAATTGAAATCGCGAAGATGTGGCAGCTACGAGAGTCGAGCAGAAAGGTTATTCCTATTGTCACCGGAGTATTGGGTCCAATAGCACTCAATCTGAAAAAACAATTTGGAAACTTTAGAAATACGCTACAATCTAGGTGTATTTCAAAAGTTAGCATTACTTGGAATTGCACACATATTGCGTAAAGTACTGTCTGTCTGGGGTCCTTGTTGTGACTTGACAAACAGTACAAACCCCCTGTAGTCACAATATCTTCAATCAACATCACGATATTGTATACTGTGCGATTCCTATTATAACAATAATAATAATAATAATAATAATAATAATAATAATAATAATAATAATAATAATGAATATTGTTTCTACTATAAGCCCAAGGTCTGAAATCTGGGAAATGGGAATAGTCCACTCCAGTACTTGACTGATACTTAATTTATCGACCCCGATAAGTTGAAAGGCAAAGTCGACCTCGGCGGAATTTGAGCTCAGAGCATATAGGCAGACAAAAAGTATTTTGCCCGGCACAGTAACGAGTCTGCCAGCTCACCGCTTTAATAACAATAATAATGATGATGATGATGATGATGATGATGATGATGATGATGACGACGACGATGATAATAATAATAATGATAATAAACTCGTATGAAAACCCGTGCTAAATCTTGTGCTTTAGGTATTCTTACTGATAAATGGCAAGAAAAACCTCTCTATGGCAAATACCCAAATATAGCTAATAATGTCGATGTTGACAAAGCCTTTACCCAGTAATGGTTAGTGTCTTCTGGCTTAAAATCAGAAACAGAAGGGTTTATCATAGCAGCCCAAGATCAATGCCTCCCTACAAGGAGCTACCAGGCCAACATAATAAAGAACGGCAGTAGCCCAACATGTCGTGTATGTAAACAACAAAATAAAACATTTGATCATGTTGTCTCCATGTGCAGTCTGCTTGCGCCTACAGAGTATCTCAACAGACATGATAGAGCAGCACAGTATATTCACTGGATATTTTTCAAAAACTTGGACCTGCCCCATGATAAAAACTGGTGGGAACAGAAACCACCTCCAGTGCTTGGAAATGATGACATTTCAATCCTCTGGAACTTTACCGTTCAAACTGACAGAGAGATAGATGCGAATAGGCCAGACATTATATTGAAAGACTTCAGACAGAAATCATGACTCCTCATTGATATGACTGTCCCAATCGACATAAATGTATCTGTCAAGACCTACCGAAAACTGAGCAAGACTAAAGATGTTGAAATAGAAATTAGCAAAATGTGGAACCTGAAGACTAAAACAACACCTGTTGTCATAGGTGCCCTAGGAAGGATAGCAAAAGAGGCTGAATCCTACCTAGCTCAAATACCAGGAAACATTAAAATAGCAGTAATTCAAAAGATAGTGCTCATGGGAGGTGCCTATATCTTACGTAAAATACTATGTAATCTCAAATTTTAAAACAAACCTATAATTTTCTTATTCTTTCTTAAATATTCTCTAGAACAATACTATGTGCAAAACCCAATATATGATACCCTAGGTATAACACCAAACTGAAATTCTACCTTGTTGTCTCTTGAGGTCTCTGGGTGAGACTTGGAGTCAACTTGTACTAATACAAAGCAAAAGTCAAACATATGATAATGATAATAATGATAATAATAATAATAATAATAATAATAATAATAATAATAATAATGATAATAATAATAATAATGATAATAATAATAATAATAATGATAATAGTGATTTGCCTGAAGACAAACACACATGTGACAGTATTTACATACTGCTGACAAAACATATACAATCACATTGCTACTTCTGCCACCACTGTCGCCAACGCGATCACCATCCTACTAGAAATGGCTTGGAGACTGCATAGTGGTTCTGTCTTTTGTCTCCCTGTCTCGCCTCTCTCTCTGACTGTCAATTCAATATCTGCCTCTTTCTACGATGCTACATGAATTCTGTCGGCCTGCCATTTGTCACCTTCGAAGCGGCAGGTCATGACATGAATTAACTGAAAACTTCTCAAAATAAAATTAAAGGAAGATCAGCTGAAAAGTAAGCAACCATATGAGGGAACTAAAACTAAGCAAAAGCGAATGATGGCAAATTGTTCGCATAAGTCAGGCGTTAGTCGAAGTAGCACAAATAAATTATTTGACCACGTATTAAGACGTGCTTGCGTGTGAGTATGTAATTGTGTGTGGGTATGTAATTGTGTGTGGGTATGTCTGTATTTGAGTGGGGTCTATTTTTATGTGTGTGTGTGTGTGTGTGTGTGTGTGTGTGTGTGTGT
>NC_068982.1:31928429-31929139 GCF_001194135.2 Octopus bimaculoides
GCTCAGATAAAGAAGGAAAATGTTTATTTACTTTTGTATTTTAAGATAGAAAGCATATTTGTTTTTTTTTTTTATGAATTTTAATTATCTAGATGCATAAAACAAAACAGTGAAGCGAAAGTTTTGATATACAATCTAGCATCAAATCTGTAGAGGAACACATAACCTAGTTACAGTCAAATTAGATAAGAGATGTATCAACGCGGGAGAGGAAGCTGTGAAAAAAACAAAAAAAAAAAACGATGCGAGATAAAATAGATAATGACAGAAACAAAGGAAGAAAGAAAACAGGACGAAATAGATATCTTTATATATCTTTTATAGATTTCCTCCTGTGTGACATGTAACTAATTTCAGTTTAGTTATTTTATTTGTCATATTTACATCTATTACATTATCCGCTCACACTTAGATCCAGGATATTACCCTCATAGGGAAACTGTTTTTTGCTCCATTTTGTGGAAAGGTTGATTGAACCATCACCAGACTTAAGCATGTCACTTCTAAGCAATCACATATCCTCGTCTTTCTTTTAGACTGAGAACTATTTACATAAATCTTATATTTTACTGTATTGATATTTAGTGGCAAACTTGAATTGAGTAGGGAGAATTTTATTTTATTTTATATGACATTAAAATGCATATCGTAACTATTATGTGAAACTGTCGTATGTCAAAACTGGGCCAAATGCGTTGTTTTCTGGGGGG
>NC_068982.1:31929157-31929787 GCF_001194135.2 Octopus bimaculoides
GGGGTTCGATATTCATTTTTGCTTGCAATACCTGGTTCTTTTGGTCAAACTATAGGCATCTCCAGCTGCTTCAGATGTCACGATATCAAAAACCGTCAAAGTGTAGAACAACGGGTTTTGCTATGGAATGCTGAAACTATTTTTCCGTTTTCTAAAAAAAGCAACGTTTTGGACTTGCGACACTTTTGCATAATAGCAACGCCATATAGAAAGAAACCAAGATATTAGTCCTATTTCCGAGTTTAGATAAATATTGTTATGTTCGGTATTATACCCGTATCATGAGGAAACCTTAGCGTTCGAGGTGCTTACCGAAGCAGCGATGAACAAGTTACTAATAAAGATAGACGAATGAAATTAGAAATGCTTAAAAATTTACATAGATATACGCACACACAGACACACACACACACACACACATATCTATATATATATTGGGTTGGTGCATAATTATTGCGGTTTTCTTTTCTTTTCAACAAATTTTATACAACAAAAACAATAAAAATATTTCATAAAAACATCTTTAAATGACAGTCTGACTGTCTGCTAAGCAAACGGGAAACAGTAATTGAAGTAGATGGTGAATATGCTCCGGAATAATCATTTAAACATGTTTTTGTTACATGTTGC
>NC_068982.1:31929910-31930728 GCF_001194135.2 Octopus bimaculoides
TATATATATATATATATATATATTCACCTGTCTATTTGTATGTATACCTATGTGCATATATATTCTGTATTTCTATGTATGTGTGTATGTATACTTATGTGTAAGTATAAGTATATTTGTGTATATGCATGTGTTTATGCATTTAAGTGAATATATGCACATGTATTTCATATGTATACAGTTTTTATACTTGTGTTTTTATATGTATGTCTGTGTATGAATTGCTAATAGAAAAAGAAACCCGTTACTGTTTTATTAACATCTACGGGCTTTCTCAGCCCATGGGCTAAATTTTTTAAAACAAACTTACATTCATATTAATTAATTATTCATTTACCATTAATTAATTTACTCTGGACATGCACTATTTCATTTTAACTTAGAATTATTTTTTGACTCAAAGTTTTTTTCGGTTTTATACAATACGATAATTATGTCATATTTATTTTTATTTTTTATATTTATATTTATTTTATTTTCTATTTGTATATTTGCTATCTCAACTTGCATACTTCTAAAAGACCGTTAAGGGAAACAACCAATCAAATTCAAGTGTGTATCTGTCAATGTGAATTATATCAAAATATAAATTGTACGCACAACCTCAATTGTTTTTTCATTCTGGATCACAACTGCCCGACGAACGGGAGCGTGAAACTGAGTGGCAGTGTTTTGTGATATTTTGTGATGTTTTTGCACCTTTAATAAGAAAGTATTAGAACTACTCTTTCCCCACCTTGTTTAATATTTATGTGCTTATTTGGGTATGTACGCACACACACACACACACACACACACACACACACACACACACACAT
>NC_068982.1:31930738-31934435 GCF_001194135.2 Octopus bimaculoides
TATATATATATATATAGAGAGAGAGAGAGAGAGAGAGAGAGAGAGAGAGAGAGGTGTGTGTATGTATGTATGTGCGATTGGAAATTAGAATTTTTACATGAATAATTATAAAAATAATTTATTTAATAATTGTAAATGAAAGCGTAAGTCTGTAAAGAATATTCAGTATGATATTAATCTAATTAATACATTTTCAGTTCTACGATTTCTTTTTAATATCTAATTCCTAAATATCGTTAATTACTTAGTTCATATTTCGCAGAATTATTCTGACCAAAGATGTCTGAAATTTATTTATTATTACATACTACATATTATCCCCATCTTTATACTTTGTTCTGAAATGTTATATTATCGAAAAACTTTATCCTTTGCAAAAAGTGTTTCTTTTCTGCAACATATATTTCAGAAACAGAATACCACAGTAAATTTTATTGCATGTAGCTTCTTGCTTTTCTAAAAGGTCTTTATCTAAGTATCATGTGTAGGTTGTTGTCTTTACCTTTATCTATAATCCAAAGTGGGAACACGTTAATCAATTCTAATTATTGTAGTTAAATATTCTGTCAAAGGTAACGCTTTGAAATGATAAAGAGAGGATAAAGAGAAACTAATCGTTTACTACACGACCCAGATGTTTATCAAATTATGAGAATTATAACAGAATAATACGTGTGAAAAGTATGAAATTTACCATATTAAAGGAGAAATCGATGATACTGTGAATGATTAACTAGGTAATATTATTACACAAACTAATTGTTAGACAAGGATTGCAATTTGCGATAAAACATTTACAAATAGAATAGTCAGCCTTTTATAAATGCTATGAAATATTTCTAAAATATAAATCATAATTCAAATTGAAAAAGAGAACAGCTTTGTAGCCTTCAGATGGGTTAGGAGTCGTTCACGATTTACTTAAGTTTGCAACAAAATGTTAATAATAGCATGTTTTCTCTAATTTGTTTTAGAAAATACTAGAAATAGCTGTACTCATCAAATATCTAACAAGTAAAGTTTTTTGCAACATTTAGTCCGGTTCTTTACATTCTGAGTTCAAACCTCAGCCAGGCTAACGTTGCCTTTCATCCTTTCAAAATTAATAAAATAAAGTAATAGTCAAGTGCTGGTGTTGTTAGTCCTGATAAACGTTCAACCTCAAATCTCACACCTTGTACCTGTATCGGAAAATAAAAATTGATTTGAAATGCGAAAACAAATTCTTGAAATTCGAGCTCATAAAACTATTAGATGCAGACTAGAATGTTTATAAAACACTTCTCCATTCTTATCAAACCGTTATTGATTTTTAAAACTATGCTTCTCTGATCACACGCCATTTCACACACAACACTCATTCAGCCACTTATGTCAGCTACCTCTGTCACTAATGGCATTTTAGCTATGTTATCTACCCTATTGATCGATAGATAAACACACCGGTGATAGCATTATTTACTCTAAGAATATCATTTTAAGACATTTGCTAATATCATACGGCATTAAGCACTAATGTGAACTTTAACAGTGAAAAGAGAAAAAATAACGACAAAAGTCATTTAAAATCAATTGGACATCAAGAGTTAAGATGTAATCCAATACAAATAAATAAATGAAAATAATTTCAGCGATGATATCATTTATGACATTCAGAATTTATTTTAAAAAAAACATCAGATAATCTTTGGAAAATTGAGGAAACTTTTCAAACTACTGCAGTAAACATGTAAATATAAACATTACAATGCAACTTTTCGCAAATTGTTTCAGTGTAAATATTATGCATTTGATTCTGTAAGTTTTATCCTTTTTTATGTGTTGTTGCTTCTTTCATAAACAAGATAAGATTCGTGTACACAAGTCAATGATAATCAAATCGCACGTAACGACAATCACGACAATTATAAGAAAGAAGCTCACCTTAAGCGTCTCTGTAATATTATTGACATTGACAACAAAGACAAATAATTTCAGGCATTGTAATATTGAGGATAACCCTCAAAAATGTTAGGTTCGCCATAAAGCTGCTTCACTTTTTCCCTTTGTTCATGCGCAATCGTTCGATACCTGACACACCAACGTCGTTCGACGCGAGCTTTCGACGTGGCAGATAGTATTTTATGCTGGAGGTAATGCAGAAAATGGAGAACCAAAATGAATATTCTCGATACATGCTTTTTTAAAATTTAAAACAAAAATAAGGTAAGAAAGCATCTGAAACCGGCACGAAGAACTGTGTTGTATCAGAGGGAATGCGTCTGTGCTGGAAGTAGTTTTCGAGATTTCGATCGAAAATTTCTTTCGGTTTAAGATGCATATTGCTCTGGCCGGCCAACTTATATTAACAACTACCAAATGAAGGACCCCAGTTTTATTTTACTTACGAACAGAATATTCACAGATATTCTCCAGATGTGCAAACTGAGTGGTGAAGACCCTTTGCATTAATTTGGCTATGTCAGCGGGCTCGATCTTTGGGTCCGACATCAACGGAATGGAAAGAACATCACCCAGTGAATGTCCCTCTGTCTGTCATTCGGATGTATTACTGTGGCTAGCTGGCCATATTAAACATAGCAATCGACCAGAGGCGTCAGAACTCAAACAACAAAAAGTGCTAGGAATATTAATACAGTATGTGGGGATCTGAATATAAGCGTAAACCAGTGTCAACATTGGTTCTAGAAATACTGAGGCTGAAACTACAGCCTAGAAGACGAGCCTCATCCTGGAAGAGCAGTAGAGTTCAATGAGGACGTCCTGCAAACCTTGGTGGAACAAAATCCCGTCGTAACTGTTGAATAACTAGCAGAGCAGCTTGGATTTGGTCATTCAACCATTCGTCGACAACTGCATGCCATCGGAAAAGTCAGCAAATTCGGTCAATGAGTTTCTCACAAACTTCCCGGGTCTAATCACACGCAGAGAGTGAATGTGTGCTCTTCTTTGCTGTCTAAAAAAGACCAATTAGTGACTGGTGACGAGAAACTGGTTGTCTAAACAAATGTCAAACGCCGAAGACAATGAGTATGGAAAGGAGAAACACCGGCACCCCAGGCTAAAGAAGGTTTTCACCTACATTATCTGTTATTATCTGTTTGGTGGGATATGAAAAGTTTAGTCCACTTTGAAATTTTAAATCCACAACAAACGATAACAAAGGAGATCCACTGCGAGCAGCTTGAACAGCTTAAGTCAGTGCTAGAAGAAAGGCGGCCATCTTCGTTTTCAAGACGAAAGGTGTTCTTCCATCAGGTTAATCTTCGATCACATACACCGAGATTGATATGCCAAAAGCTGGAGTAGTTTGAATGGAAAATGATGCCCCATCCACCATATTCGCCGGACATTGCACCATCTGATTATCATTTATTCCGCAGTCTTCAAAGTAATTTGAACGGAAAAAATATGAATTCTGTAGACGAGGTCAGAACAGTAATGGAGGAGTATCTTTGTTCACGGACAAGTGAATTTTGGAAGAGGGACCTCGCAAATCTACCAGATAGATGGAAGAGCATTGCAGAAAATGAAGGAGAGTATAACGTAGTTTTAAAACGAATTTTGTTTATCTTGATTTTTAAAAGTGAAAGACGTATAAAAAAAAACGCATTATTTATGGGATGACCCTGTACTTTTCAGACAGGTCCAGTAACTATAGACTCATGCCTGTGCATTGCCATTTTCAGGTGATGTA
>NC_068982.1:31934693-31938404 GCF_001194135.2 Octopus bimaculoides
ATATATATATATATGTATGTATGTATGTATACATACATATATATACACACCCATAAAAAGCACGCGAAAACACAAACATGCATAAACTAACACACACCTCTCAGGAATCTTTTACATTTGCTTGGGAATGGAACCCGAGTATAAACACAATATCCATTTACAGTTCATAAACAGCTGGCCCTGAATGTAGTTTTATATACATTTCTAATATTTTTTTTATATATATAATACTTTCAAAATGTTGTCTCCAAATACAATGTTATGCTAACAGTTCACGTACGCAATTTGCATTTTATTTTTTTTTAATATGCAGGTATTGCTTTCTGTAGGGTATAAAGACAAAGTGTCAAACACGACTACAAGTAAATAAAATGTAAACTGAAAAATGGTTAGCAGTTTATTTTTTAAAGCAATGTACAAGTAACGACACTAGTCATGTTAAACTCATACGAAGATTTAGAATTCAGATCTCACGTAAATATAACGTTTTGCGATTACTCTACAACCAAAAACAAAGCAAAACATGATCACTGCATACATGCCTGAAAATATGTGAACTACATCAGGTCCGAAAAACTTGTGGAATTTTCCATTTCTGATGTATCATGTATCATTCTGACGTATTCAAAAACCTTCCAAATTTTGGAATTTAGGATAAATGTTTATTAATTGTAATTAATTGAGCATAGTTAAAATATTGTGGTTGTCTTCCCTGCTAACGATACATTCTCCTCACGACCGATATAATTTAAATTTCATAGATTACAATTCATTGATTAACAACGCTAAATATGTCAGCATTTTCCACACCATATTACTGATTCAACACATTCCAGTATTTTATTGGTAATTTTTGTATCGAATCAAGAAAAACAAACGAAAATGTCGATTTGAACATAATTAGGCAGTAAAGTAACATTACTAATAAATGGCTTCAAATTTTAGCACAAGTCGAGCAGTTTATGAGGGAGTCAGTCAATGACATCAATCCCAGTACTTGACTGGTACTTTATTTTATTGTCCGCGAAAGGATAACAGACAAAGTCGATCTCACGGCATATAGGAATTCAGACTAGAAAGAGCTCCCAAAATGCAGGAAAGCATTTTGGCTGACTCGCTAATGATTCTGCTAGCTCACTGCCTTAACATATTTAAATAATCCACTATCCCCCTCTCCTGAATCTCAGGTAAAATCGACCTTGGCGGAATTTGAACTCAAGCCATTAAGATGGACAAAATGCTGTCACGCATTTTGTCCAACATGTTGATGCCTTAAAATTTGTACATAACACAATCCATTGTTTTTCTAGACGTCAGCCGGTTATACCCAACCTCTGTTTTGTGATATATTGGTTTACATTAGAACGGTTTGTGTAAATTTCAATCTAAATAGTAGAGGCCACAAACATAAGAGTAAAGTATTGCTGTACTACTCAACCATTGTTGATATGATTCGTTTTATTCTTTTTGGTTTTCTTCGAATACGTTGGATTGGAAAACAGGAAACTATATCTCTGATCTCAAAAGAATTGATTCAGTCTTTGAGACAATGAATGAATTTTATGAAGTTTATCTTCTAAATAATAAATATTTTTCTCTCTTTAAGAAGAAAGACATTATCTAAGGAACTGAATGACGCTTGAATATGAATAGGTTGTCGATTTTTAAAGATGAGGAGTTCATTTCATGATATATTCTATTCAGCCATTTTTCTTGTATACCTTACTCTATTGATCTTAATTTAATTCTGTATTTAGGCCACGTACTAATTTGATTTATAAATCTCCTCATCTTTAAAGCCTACCTATTTTAACCTCATAAAAATAAAGATAACAACAGGCAGGACAACAGAAGTAGTAATGATGTGGAAAATATAGACATAAAACTAGTAATCTGATGTGAAAACATAACAAGATTTTCAAAGTATATTGAATATTCCATGAAAGCCTAATTTCACCCCTATAAACTATATCAAATCTCGTTAAGAAATAAATCAAAATATTTATCGACCATAATAAACTTAACTTCAGTGTAATACAATTCGAATTCTAGGGGAATAGGTTAAGAACAAACAAATTTATACTAAGATAGGATATGAAAAACCTGCCCTGAATTGCTGCTCATTCTCTCCATGTACATATAAATTCATGCAACTAAGTTAAACAAATAGCTCGTGAACATGTTGGACATGAACAATCCATTTGAGTATTTCATTTACCTAAATAAATAGAGAGCAAACTGGGCGGTGACAACTATTAGACTAGCCATTATTTAAATTACATTATGATGGCCTTGAAAAATGGAACAGGTATTGTGATTTCAATTCCGAGATATGAAAAGATGAACTGATGATGGAGAAAGGATGTTTTTGATCATGGGTGTGCATCATTAAGGTTGATCTGAGTAAAACAACAACAATAAAGAATCAGATTTTAGATAGTAATCACTGATACGAAACTCTAATATAATGACAAACAGCTGAATATATTTTGTGCAGCTTAGCTCCGGGTTGCGAGACAAAAAGAGAATTAAAATTGTGGTAGAGCACCAAACTTGAATGAGATAGAAAATTGAATTACTATACTAAATTTGAAATTACATGGAATACCTCGAACCACATTGATTATCCAGTAGCAACTAATGAAGAACATATCATTTTCATTCCGTTGTTTTTTATAGGAATACATACACTTAGTGAGATGAAGTTTATAAATTATTGGGTAAGATTTTATATAAATGATAATTTAAATATCCAAAAACGAGCTAGTGGGTGTCAAACTAGATATCTATGCTTTCTGGGTGACAAAGTTATTGATTAATCTTCAATCAATTTTCATACTTTTTTCTCGAATCCAATATATAAGCGTGTTTCTGTTTTCTTATTACTTTTTTCATTTTACTGTTCTTCTGATGTCTCGGTATCTATCAGTATGGCTCTTGCAACACAGATATTTTTCAACTACAGAGCAATAACAGGACACGTTCCATCTACTATTATATCAAATATGTGGTATGACACTAAGATTTAATGTGTACTGGAAATAAACTCATGAATAAAAAGAATATTTGAATGAATGGTTAAGGTAGCTATATTTGCCAAATACAGAGTTACTAGACGCATCCTATACTGTTAATGCTAAGTGACTGTTGAATAATCTATGTAGGTTGCTTAGTTGGAATTCCATCAGTAGATTCTTCTGGTAACTTGACGGAACGGTTCCGTGGTAGACGTGATTCTAAAGACAAGAGACATTTTCCTGTTCAGGAAACCTCATATCAGTATTTTCATGATAAGAAGACAGGGGGGGGGGATAGGAAGATGGAAATGGTGCATCAGTAAATTTGCTGTAAGCTGGATGAGATTTTCGAATAAGGCTAAAATGAATGACTTGCTTTCAGCATAGGCCAGAAAATGGCAATTGTAAGGCAACAGATGCTTTTGAAAGCCAGGGAAATCTATACTTTCATTCTCATTTTTTCTTTCATTTACTATTCGATTTCTTCTGCAAGCTATTCCTGTAGTGTCTTCTCAATGTCCCCGAAAAGATGAAAGGCAAAGTCGACTTCGGTGGAATTTCAACTCAGGACGTAGCGACAGACAAAATACCGCTAAGCATTTCGCCCAGCGTGCTAACGATTCTACCAGCTCGCCGCCTTAACAACAACAACAACAACAACAACAACAATAATAATAATAATAATAATAATAAT
>NC_068982.1:31938414-31943569 GCF_001194135.2 Octopus bimaculoides
TAATAATAATAATAATAATAATAATTATTATTATTATTATTATTATTATTATTATTATTATTATTATTATTATTATTATTATTATTCAGTAGTTTTATTTTTATAACGTGCTCTCACTTCACTACGGAGCGCAGCCCTGTGTGCCTTGGGTATGTGCTGTGGTTTGCTTTGATGCTCTTATGGTTACTGTATTGAAAGTGTTTTGCGTAGGATGTGTGCAGTGCCCAGTAGTGCAATCTTCTGTATGTTATATATATTTGTAAGTCCTTGTGTTTTTGTTATGTATTTGTCTAAATATTTTTTATTATACCTAAGGCACCTACTATGATAGGAATTATTTCTGTTTTTACATTCCACATTCGAGTTACCTCTATTTCCAGGTCTTTGTATTTTGAAAGTTTCTCCATTTCTTTTAGGGAAACGTTGTCATCTGTTAGTATTGATACATCAATTAGAAAGCATTTTTTTTTCAATCATAATCTTTGACAACTATATCTGGCCCATTGGCCTCAATTTCTCTATTTGTGTGTATTGGCATATCCCAGAGTATGGTTGCTTTCTCGTTTTCTGTGACCTTTTCTGGCGTGAGTTTATATCATCTTTTTTCTGTTGTTATTCCATAGTGTTGGCATAGCTTCCAGTGTATATAGGTCCCAGCTTTGTCGTGTCTGTGAATATATTCCTTCTTAGCCAGGACTGGGCAGCCAGAGATAGTATGATTTATTGTTTCTTGTCCATCGCCACATATTCTGCAGTTACTTGTTATGTTTCTTTCATTATATGTGTTTGGTAATTTCTGGTGGGGAGGTTTTGGTTTTGTGCAGTAATTAAAGATCCTTTTTATTTGACAATATTCAGGGGCTCTTCTAATTATTTGTTATTTGGTTTGAGGAGAACAGATTTAGATAATCCATTCATGATGAATTTTCTGATCAAAGACATTATTATTATTATTATTATTATTATTATTATTATTATTATTATTACTAAAATGCTTAACGACTCTTCATCCGTGTTTACTTACTGATACATCATCATCAGCATCATCATCATTATCATTACTAAGTTGCCGAGCTGGCAGAATCGTTAGCACGCTGGACGAAGTATTTCGCCTGTCACTCCGTTCTGCGTTCAAATTCCGCTGAGGTTGGCTTTGACTTTGACTTTCATCCTTTCGGGGTCGATAAATTAAGTACCAGTGAAACACTGGGGTCCATGTAATTGACTCATCCCTTCCGCCAAAATTGCTATCCTTGTGGCAAAATTTGAAAATCATTATTTTTTTTTTCAGTAATCTTATTACCACGTGCTTTCACTGCACTACCGAAGGCAACTCTATGTGCCTTGGGTGTGTGGTTTGTGGTTTGTTGTGATGCTCTTAATTTCACTGTATTGAAAGTGTTTTACGTAGGATGTGTGCGGTGCCTGGTAGTGCTATTTTCTGTATGTTATATATAGTTGTAAGTCCAGGTGTTTTTGTTATGTTTTTGTCTGAATGCTTTTTATCATACCTAATGCGTTTACTATCATAGGAATTGTTTCTATTTTTAGACTCCACATTCGAGTTATCTCTATTTCCAGATTTTCATATTTTCAAAGTGTCTCCGATTCTTTTAGAGAAACATTGTCATCTGTTGGTATTGATACATCGATTAGAAAGCATTTTTTGCTGGTAATCTCTGACGATTATATCCGGCCTATTTGCTTTAATTTCTGTATCTGTGTGTATTGACATATCCCAGACTATGGTTGCTTTCTCATTTTCTATGACCTTTTCTGGCGTGTGCCTATACCATAAGTTTTCTGTTGTCATTCCTTAGTGTTGGCATAGCTTCTGTCGTGTCTGTGAATATATTAATTCTTAGCCAGGACCGGGCCGCCAGGACTGGGCCGCCAGAGACTGTATGATTTATTGTTTCTTCTCCATCTCCACATATTATGCAGTGACTATTAGTTCTTTTCATTACATGTTCTTGGTAATTTCTAGTGGGAAGGATTTGGTCATTTGGTGCAATTAAAAAGCCTTTAGTCTCTGCTCTACGTCCTGATCTTTTCAGCCACTGTTACGATTTTGCTTTGTCTATTTCTTTTCTATTTAGCTTAACCTATTATTTGCCATGAATATTTGATTTTCCACTCATGCTGTGATTCGTTGTTGTCCCAGTTTTAATATGGATTTCAGTTGTCTTACAACTTTTGTTGTTTCTTCTTTTTCTTCGTAGTTGTTAGGTACTATGACTTCTTTTTTGTATTTGTCAGCTTCTCTAAAGACTGAAAACAGCTTTTTGTTTTGTTCGTGTTTTTTAATTGTATTTGTTTTTGTGGCTTCCGTAGTAGGCATCTCTGCAGTCTTATGCTGGTTATTTTGTAATAGTTTTCTAGCTGTATAAGGCCTCGACCACCTTCCATGCGTTGTATATATAATCTTTCTTTGTCAGATATTGGGTGGTACATCCTAAATCCTATCATTATTTTTCTTATTTTCCTGTCTATTTTGATTGGTTCATTTAGAGTCCAGCTAAGAATATCGTAGATGTATCTTATAACTGGGACGGCAAGAGTGTTGATAACTATTATCTTCTTTTTGCATTGAGCATTTGTTTTCAGTATTAATCTATCTCGTCTATAGTCTGCTTTTCATATCTTTCATTTGGGCGTGTTGTATCGTATCTAGTTCATTGAGTCCTAAGTATTTGTGTATCTGGCTTTGGTCTAATTCTCTTATTTCATTTGCTTTACCTAGTATGATGTTGCTACTCTTAACTAGTTTTCCTCTTTTCAAGGTTGCTTTGGCACATTTTTCTAAGTCAAATTTCACGTGTTTTCTTTGGTTAATCCATGTACTATCTGTTGTACTACTTCCAGCTGTTTATCATTTGTAGCGTACAGTTTTAGGTCATCCATATATAAGAGGCGACTGATTGTTCTGCCGTAACAGTTGTATCCACACCCAATTCTGTTTAACGTGTCAGATAAAAGTGTCAGTCACAAACAATTATTATTATTATTATTATTATTATTATTATTATTATTATTATTATTATTATTATTATTATTATTATTATTATTATTATTATTATTGCCTTTGCACAGCTCCTAACGCTAGAGATCTACTTCAGTGTCAGCTGTTCACTACCAGTGAACTAAGGCAACACCTCTAATTTTTCGAGCACCTTCCGGAGTATTCAAGCGGTTCCAAGCATTTCTCCACTCCTATTGCAGCTCCTATTTGTTCCACGTACTTCTCGAGATTTTTGCCCACTGTTCCCAGGGCTCCCACAAATATTGGTACTACTTCTACCTTTTACATTGACTACAACTGCTTAACTTCCCAAGCTGACCTGTCATATCTCTCGACTTTTCTTTCTTCCTTATCGCATACCTTGTCGTCAGCTAGTCGTTCTATATCTATGATCCAGCATAGTTTGTTTTCTTTCTCAATTAAGACTATCTCAGGATTCCTATTCTCTATCTCATGGTCGCACTGAATCATAAAATCCCATAGGATCTTTGCATTTCTATTTTCGACGATATCTTCAGGTTTGTTGTCGTACATATTTTTTGCTCTGCCAAGTCCATACTTACTGCAAAGCGTCCAATGGACAAGCGTGGCTATATTGTCGTGGTGTCTCTTATATTCCTTCTGGGTTAGTGGCGTACATTGGCTGGTAATATGCCATATGGTTTCACCGTTTTGTCTACAGGTTCCGCACTAATCACTTTCTGCTGTGTTTAATATTATTATTGTTGTTGTTGTTGTTGTTGATAATGTTGATGTTGTTGTTGTTGTTGTTGATGTTGTTGTTGTTGTTGTTATTATTATTTTATTTGGCTCAGTTTCGCTCATAAACCTGGTAGGAATTACGTGGATAGCGGGTTATTACTTGTAACTTTAGGTATCCACAGATTTTCAGCAGTCTTTCTAATGCTTACAACGCTCATGATATTCTTTACTGTCCTAAGAGACTAACTTTCTGTAGGAGCTCTACCGAGCATTCTAGTTTAATCTCCTTCAATCATTTGTCTATATCATGGCTTACTATTCCCAACGCACTAATCATTACAGGCATGACATTTAATGCTCGCATGCTACAAAATCTTCCTATTTCAAACATTAAGAAATTGTATCTTTTTTTTGTTTTTCTTCCTCTTCTTTACGATCCTGTAATAAAACGGTCATGATGGGTCGACATGTAAGAAACTTCGCTTTTCTTTATCTACAATCCTTATTTCTCGTTTCTTATTTTCTAATTGCTTGTCCGTTTGAATAGAAAAATGCAACAGAATCATACATTTCTCCGACTCCTGTACTCTTTCGATTCGGTGATTTTACCATGTGTTTCTATATTCAAATCTCCATTTCTGGCACAGTGTCCAGTGTAAAACTTTTACAGCCTGGCCGAGCTTTCATTACTTATATTCTTTCTGAGCCAACTTGGGGAATTCTTTCATAATGTCTTGCTGCTCCAAGTTCCACATGCTCTACATTTTTCTGACACATTCTCGCCATATATATTTTTTTCTCGTGGTTATTTGTTTTTATCGCTTGATCTTGGGCTGCTACAATTAGGCACTCTGTTTCTTTCTTCATTTGCCCACTTTTTAACCAAGCCCAGGATTTTGTTCCACATATGCATTCTGTGGCTCTCCAATGTTGGCCATGCAGAGGTTTTTCTTTGATCTGTCTGACATTTCCATTTTTAATATCTCATTCTTGCCTTTTTCTCCTATTAGGCGACTCATAACCTGTTTTGCTTTGCTATTGATTTAACCTTCTTTGCAACTACAGTTACTGCACTTTCATCATCCTGTTCAACATGGGTATTATGCATAAATTAGCTTTAAAATATTTTGCTCTCCTTCGTATTATTATTATTATTATTATTATTCAGTAGTTTTATTTTTATAACGTGCTTTCACTTCACTACCGAGCGCAGCTCTGTGCGCCTTGGGTATGTGCTGTGGTTTGCTGTGGTGCTCTTATGTTTACTGTATTGAAAGTGTTTTGCGTAGAATGTGTGCAGTACCCAGTAGTGCAATTTTCTGTATGTTATATATATTTGTAAGTCCTGGTGTTTTTGTTATGTATTTGTCTGAATATTTTTTTATTATACCTAAGGCACCTACTATGATAGGAATTATTATTATTATTATT
>NC_068982.1:31943972-31956905 GCF_001194135.2 Octopus bimaculoides
ATATATATACACACACACATATATATATATATATATGTGTGTGTATATATATATATATATATATATATATATATATATATATATATATGTATGTATGTTTGTGTGTCTGTTTGTTCCCCCAACATCGCTTGACAACCGATGTTGGTGTGTTTACGTCCCCGTAACTTCGCGGTTCGGTAAAAGAGACCGATAGAAAAAGTACTAGGCTTACAAAGAGTAAGTTCTGGGGTCGATTTGTTCCACTAAAGGTGGTGCTCCAGCGTGACCGCAGTCAAATGACTGAAACAATAAAAGGGTAATGAAAGAGTAAAAGAGTGTCTCCCACTACTTCTGCTCGTGATCAGTGATGCACATATCGTCAGCCATTTAGAGACAAATCTGTAGTATTGAGCAGAATATTTGCTGTAGTCATCTTTTATACCAAGACAAAACAATCTACATGATAAGTCTTCCAATCAGTTAAGTTGAGAAGCCATGTGAGCCACTTCCTGGTACTGTATCAGGGCATTTATTATTATTATTATTATTATTATTATTATTATTATTATTATTACTACTACTACTACTACTACTACTACTACTACTACTACTACTACTACTACTACTACTACTATTATTATTGCATTACTTCAATCAACTGTTACTGTGTAACAGAAATTTCTCTCTATACCATCACTCCCTTTCGCAATTGATAATAGATTGCGGGTAAATATAGAACAGAAAATTTTTCCTGGCTAGTTCAGAGTTATCCAGGTAACTTATGAAATTTTATAGCAGAATCTGCAAAGGTTTACTGTTTGCGTAATGACGCCCAAAAACATACAGGCCATGTTTTAGACTAGTTGGTTGAATATAGATTAGTCTAATGTACATGGAACATTTGATCTAAGCTTTATGAAGTCTTCATTTTATTTTTACTTATGTATTTCTTTCTAAACAACATCAGTTGTTCCTTCATCACACCACTAAAAGTAAATCATATCATCACATAGAGTGGAAGCTACTGAAATAATCATCAAACGGATTTGTCTGCAGAATATTTATGCTCAACATTTTATGTATTATATTTTTAATAAAACTTTTTTGTGCCATTGATATGATTTTTTTAAGCATTGCATTAACACTAATCCACAAAATATTCATGAGAACCAGTCTGAAAAGGTCACCTATATAACCGAATCATTTGTTAACTTTTTATGGCATTTCAGAGTATTGGAACATCAATTTCAATAGATATGTTTGAATAAACAGGAACACATTTTCAATCCTTTCTATATAAAGATAACTACTGATTGTAGAAAAGAATAAAGTATTTAAAAAAAACGTGATATATATATATATACACTATTCCACCAAGAAAAAAGAGAAAACAGGTAAAATTATCTCATGACGAAAGAGGAAATAAAAAAGACAAGGAAAAATAGAATATATTTAGACAAACATTTTAAACTGCTCTAACTCCATTAAAAATACTTTTGAACTTAAATACCAAATTTTGTGAAGAGGGAAATACAAAAAGAAAATAAGAGTGAAAGCCAAATAGGTAGAAAGAAAACGAGAGAAAGAAAAGAGTGAGAGGACCCCAGATAAAGAGAAAATTAGAGTGATATACAGAGAGAAGTGCTAAACACACAAAGCTAAACAAGTTCAAAATATAGTATCAGCATCATTAAATAAATCTATTCTTGGTTTTGAATACAAAAAATAAATAAATTAAATACAATAAACTAAAGAAAGAAAATTTATACGACATAAATAGTCTATTTACTTTTGAGAACAATTATATTTGATACATCACTTTGAATGCCCATTATTTTATATTTGCTGTGTACACTTTAGATATTTTCTAATAGACACTGATATCTGTTATAAAAAACTAAAACATAAATCATATTGATAAATCATACAAACATAAATGAATATATGTACGTATTTATGTATGTGTAAATATATGTATGTATTTATGCGTATATATGTATATGTATATATATATATGTATATGTATGTATATATATATATATATATATATATATATATATATATATATGAGTTATAGAAAATGTGGTATCTATTACATTATTTATAATTGGTCCAAATGCTAGAGATGAATTGTTGCTTTGAATTTTCCAGAAAATGTTATCTTTATTACTATATTTAGTTTGGCTTTCTATATTGAGTTTTGTTTAAGTTCTCAATATATCTCTTTACATTCATGCACACACATAAATTCACTTACAAACAATTACATACTTACTATCATATAAATATGTGCTTGATATACGTATGAAAATGTAAATTATAAATGAATATAAATCAAAATATCAAATGTTAGAGTATGCATGTATGAGTTTTTTTGTTTGTGGATTTAAAACGTGTTTTTTGCCCTAGTTCAGTTACATCTGTATGTGAGAAGATATATGTATATATATTTATTTATCTAGGATTGCAGCCGATTGATGTTATAAATATTGCTTCCAGAGGGATCAATGATTTTCAGGAACATTAACCAAGAGAGGAATTAATGTTGTAGAACATTTGAAGAATTTGCATGACCATTTTTTTTTTTTTAGATCACAGGGAGTAAATCTGCCTATCAATATTCTTGGCCTAGAATCTGTCATTAATTCATTAATAACACGTGGATCCAACAGAGAATCTACATAAAACGCTCAGCTAACTCAATATATGTAAGCTAAATGCAATGGAAGACTAATTATTCTAATTCTGGAATTCTGGGTCTAATGTGGTAAACAATACAAGCATGACATTGTCACATGGACTCTAACAGAAAATTTTTTTGATCAACCAAAAAGTAGTGTGACATATTATTTAGGTGTGAGTCACTAGAAATGATAATACTAAATGATATTAAGCATAAAGCAACTGATGCGCTGTTCTATAGCATAGTGGCATGAGTAGAGATCGTTTAATTCCTGGTCAACGATATTATTTCATATGATATATAGGGAAAATTAACTATGAGAGCATTCTTTCGTGATTAGCTCTTGCAAAGTGCTCACCTTACTAACCTAGCATGACATATAATTTAAACAAGTGCAGACTGGTACTTTTTTCCATCCTGATTATCTTAATCTGTGCTCCACTTACATCCTAACTACAAAAGAGTATCGGTAAAGCAAGAAACTACTCATGAACAGTAAAACCTGTGTTCACTCAGATACTCATACGCGATGCTCTTACACAAACACGGTGGAAATATAAAATGATATATCATGAAGAAAAAATAGAATTGATAATGTGAAATGGAAGACTACAGACAATCATTAAGTTAAATATTGGGTTATCCCATAAATACGTCTTTTAGTTTTCAAAATTAAGGTAAACAAAGTTCTTTTTTAATCTAAACTATACTCTACTTCATTTTCTACAATGCTCTTCCATTTATCTGGTACACTTTCAAGGCCTCTATTCCAAAATTCACTTGTTCGTGACGAGAAATACTCCTCTAGTACTGTTCTGACCTCGTTTAGAGAATTCATATTTTTTTCCGTCCAAATGATTTTGAAGACTGCGGAATAAATAATAATCACCTAGGTCACCTCCGGTGAATATGGAGGGTGGGACATCGTTTCTCATTCAAACTTCTTCAGTCTTTGGAATATCATCCTCGCTGTATGTGGCCAAGCATTATCTTGATGGAAGAACACCTTTCGTCTTGAAATCGAAGATGGTCGTTTTTCTTCTAGCGCTGACTTACGCCGCTTCAGCTACTGCCTGATTTCTTTTGTTCTCGTTTGTTTTGGGTTTAAAAGTTCAAAGTGAACTAAATATTTCTTATCCTACCGAACAGAAAACACACTTTATGTGGGTGAAGACCTTCCTTAACCTGGGATCCCGGTGCTTCTCCTCTCCCTATCCACTGGAAAGTTTGTGAGGAACCCAGTGACCCAATTTCCTGACTTTTCCGATGGCACGCGAGTGTCAATGATTGGTTGAATGACCAGATCCAAGCTTCTCTGCTAGATCCTCAATAGTTACGATGGGATTTTGTTCCATCAAGGTTTGCAGGATATCCTCGTCAAGCTCTACAGATCTTCCAGGACGAAGCTCGTCTTCTAGACTGTCGATTCCGGCTCGGAAGTTTTTGAACCACCGTTGACACTGGCTTGCACTTACTGTCTGATCCTCATATATGCACTTTCTGTTGCGTTGTTGCGTTTATTGAACTCAAAAAGTAAAATATGCAGAATATGCTCCTTTTCAAGTCCATTATAGCTTTGAAAAAATAACTGTTAAAACTCTTCAAACCTGTTAAACTCTTCAAAACTTGCACTGAGAATAAGTACAAGGTAACATTACTACCTACTTTTATAGCAAGTTCACGCAAGCAGTTTATCCCGCCCCCCCCGACTGTTAGTTCATGCAACTGAAAAAACTGCATTATTTATGGGATGACCCTACAAGCTACAATTTTAAATTTTGTATTAATAATTAGAATTTAGTGTAAACATTTGGGTCTCCAGTTTTGTCTTATACTTGTTATCATGTTGTTATTTTGTTGTTTTATCTCCCTGTCACCAAGCCATCATGTCTGGTGTAATTTTGGAATTTCTGTTTGTTGTGTATTGTGTTATAATCTACATGCTGTTACATATTACTTCTTGATAAAAATGATAATCTTCTTTACATCTTACTGTATCTGAAAATAGAAAAGAGCATATTGGACAATCTTGTTCTACTTGCCTCTAAAACAACGAATGATTATTGCTAAGATACACTTCGTCTTACTTCTGCGCCAAGAAATATAACCGCAATTTAAACAATACGTTGAGTTCAAATTCCGCCGAGATCGACTTTTCTTTTCATCCTTTCGGAGTCGATAAATTAAGTACCAATTGCGTACTAGGTTCGATCTAATCGATTGCCCCTCCCTCGCTCCCCAAAACTTTCGAGCTTTGTGCCAAGAGTAGAAAAGAATATTTCAATATACCGTGTGTCTTCGTAACGCTTATGTCTTCATCATAAAATGTAATGTCATTCTTAGCCATATTTTGAACTCAAAATTTAAATGCAAAATACGCATTAGCCGAAAACCAAATTATACTAGAAACTTCATACAGACCAGACTGTAGTTGTCTAGGTAGACAACAACAATCCATCTATATTGGTAAAGTGATTACATTTCACCGATAAAATATCTACATCATTTGATCAATAATTAAGTGAATACCATTTATACATGCAGAATGACAGATGCATGTGGGCATAGCGATATATATATATATATATATATTTATATTTATATATTTATATATTTATATTTATATTTATATATTTATATATTTGATCCTTTATATTGAACACTCAATATTTCATCTACATTCAATACTTTCTTTCATGGTGCCATCCATTTTTATTTTATTTTATTTTATATTATATATTGTATATTCCATATTCTATACCCCACATTGGTTCTGCAGGAATATAAATAAAACATAAAAAACAGACAGTGTTGGAACTCTTTTAAACTAAATAATATATTCTTCTATACACAATCATACAAAAAACCCACCTTTTTTGTATTTATTTTTACTCGCATATATATATATATATATATACATATATATATATATATATATATACGTATGTGTATGTATGTATATATATATATATTTAGACCTTGACAGAGAGAAGAGGAGATACATGTAGACACAAAGAGCATGATGAAGAAATGATGCGAAACAGAAAGATGAAATGTCTTTTATTTAAGAACACGTAAATGGAGCATTGACTCAAATTTGGTAGAAATATGGTATAGAGAAATAATTTATATAGGAACATACCTTAAGAAAAATAAGCAAACTTAATAACATAGATGAAACATATTTATGGAAACAGAATTAAGAAATTCTAATTAAAAGAATATTTCCACGGAATTTATTGGTTTCAATCAAATCAATCATCGTAAGTCTAATCCAACCTTGAAAATTAATCAAATATTTGATATCATTCTATAAAATACTATAAAATACTCGTTCATAAATTATCCAAACAATATATTAATTATCTACATCAGATATTATGCGGAGGTTAAATATAGAGAAAATGACAGATGAGATGAAGCAAATAACATCCGTAAAGGGTGAGTAAACTTTAATAAAATTATGCAAAACACAAAGACGTATGCCAAAGAATTCAGATTTGATATTTTAGATAAAGGAAGAAAATTTATTATTCATTTTGTTTTGTACAACTAAAATCTGTTTTAATACATAGATTTAGTGCTACAACCAAAGACTGTAGCACCAAAGCCTTGCAGTTTATTGAATGGTACAATTACTATTTAACATAGCAAAGTACTCCTGAATTAAATAGAATTCTTACATTATGAATACGAGTATCTCTCATAAGTTACTTGACCAGTGAGAAATAACTTAGGAATCCTCCCCAAAGCAGGAGCTACTTTCTGAAAAAAATGCAACGCACATTACTTCATGCAGTCATAGTCGATAAACAATAACAAAAGACAATGTTCACAGAGGCAGGCGCTTTGAGAATACATTTTTTGTTCATGGGGCACTTAACACGAATCAACTATGTTAGCAACAACTTTATTTATGCATCATATTAGACAGTAAAATAGTGTCGTTAGTTGGTGCTACACACAAAACATATAGAAGAAATATGAAATATTTGTCTATGATTTAAGCAGCTTACAGGTCCAGATATACTAAGTAATAAATTAATTCTATACTAAACAAACAGGAAAACTTTGTACTGAAATGAAAAACTCTGATCATATGTGAATTAATTGAAACCATTTTAAGATAATTGAATCGAATTAGTAAGGTTAAATAAGTTTCATAAATTTGACAAAAATAAATCATAAACTATTTGATTATAAACATCTTACTTTTAGAAATATTTCTTGATTAAAAGGGAACAAACTTCAGAGTTAATTTCTTTCAAGAATATATTACCACACTAATGAAATCAGTTAACGTAAATTCTTGTTATTTATATATTCTACGATGGGAGAAACTCGATGGCTGGGATAGGAAGTGGACAAAGAGTTAATCACCCTTCTGTTACTTCTCCTCAACCACATTCTTACTACAATCACTTTCAAGTATCGTACTCTCGCTCCATCATTTTTCTTTTCTCGGGCTGACAGAATTGTTAGCACGCCTGGCAAAATGCTTAGCGGCATTGGGTCCGTCCATACATTCTGAATTCAAATTACGCCGGAGTCGACTTTGCTTTTCATCCTTTCGGGATGGATAAAATAAGTATCAGTTGAACACTGGGGTCGATTTAATCGATGCAGCCCTAACCTCAAACCTGCTGGCCTTGTGCCAAAATTTGAAACCATTACATTTCTTCTTAGTCACACTTTTACTCCAGTTACTTTTTCTGTGCTTTATAACACCCTTATGTTGTTTACAATTCATCATTATCTTCTTACAAGTAATCTCAGTTAGTCCACCTGCTTCATTAAGTTATTAATTGACGACATTCTAATAGTGGGATTTCGGCCGTTGTCTTCGACGATTTCTGCATTATAGCTTTTGATATCCCAATAACTTCCATAATTTTCAGTGGTCCTACTCAACGCAATGCGATTATTTTAGCACAAACTCAACGCTAGATCGACCTGCAAGTTGCAAGATCTCCTTACTGAAGATGTCATCACACTAGAAAAAAGTTCATTATAGATCGTAAAAGACACAAATATTCTCTCATCGGATTTTTGATTTATCAGAGAAAGGGTGTGTAGTTTTCAGCAGAATACGACAAGAAAGATAATTCTAATGTACGAATCACTTTAGGTCTTCAGAGTTTCATGTCACAATTTCCTAAATCGTCAATTGAGTTGCCTGAAAGCGACCGCCGATGAATATTTGCAGCACTGAACTCCGCTTTCATGTTGTCGTCCCAAAGATTAACGCTCATACATCCATACTACTCCAGCAGACAGAGAGACTGATTCGCAGTTATAATAGTCTGATATCCATATCCCAACCCTACAAGTTTAGGTTGGCGTATGATTTCAGTGATCTTTGCATTTTGTGATCCGACCAAATCTACATCTGCACATTCGAACAGGCATAAAAGTAGTCTGCATTATTTTCAAGAGAAAGGACCGCGTGGGCTGAGTCATCTTTTCATAGATTCAACTGTGCTAACTTCAGCTGCTCACATGTGAGTGCACAGCAATACAATGTATCCCTCTTCCCTCTCTCTCTCTCTCTCTTCATATATATATATATATATATATATATATGTGTGTGTGTGTGTGTGTGTGTGTGTGTGTGTGTGTGTGTGTGTGTGTGTGTGTGTGTGTGTGTGTGTGTGTGTGTGTGTGTGTGTGTGTGCGTGTGTATTGTATTTATGTATTTACGAAAGTATGCATGCAGCCTCGCGTGTATATGACAGCTAAAGTAACGTCTGTCTTTACGTTCTGAGTTCAAATTGCGCCGACGTCGACTTTGCCTTTCATTCTTTCCGGGTCAATACATTAAGCATCAGTCATTTACTAGGGTCGATCTAATCGACTGGCCTCTTCGCCCAAAATTTTGGGCCTTGTGCCTAGAGTAAGAAAGAATATTGCTGTTTGATGATACATTACTGCTATTGCGGATATCAAGTCTAGATATCACCGGGACCGCTTCAGCCGCGCATCGGTTTCATACTGGACAGTTATTTATCTTGCAAGAGCAACCTGCCTCCTCCCTTGTATCGAGTATCAACATCCAGCCTTGAAATTAGTTTCATTTATTTTTTTTCAACCAAATAACTACTTCAAAGAAATATATAACGATTATCACCTTACTTTGGCTAGTTCATACCTATGATAAACGGCATATAATATAACACGAAAATGTACAGACTAAATTTTGTATAATTTTACCAATATTTAAATATGCTTCAAATGCAAAAATCAATAATAACTACAGAAACAGGAAGAACTAGAGGTTACCCATCAATTATTCAGTT
The DNA here is from genome assembly GCF_001194135.2 of Octopus bimaculoides. Lineage (NCBI taxonomy): Eukaryota > Metazoa > Mollusca > Cephalopoda > Octopoda > Octopodidae > Octopus > Octopus bimaculoides. The sequence continues at coordinate 31,952,931 of NC_068982.1, forward strand.
TCCAATTATAGTTCAAATGGTAATTTATTATTTGCAATACTAGTTGATTATTCATTCAACACATAATCACTGTAGCCAGTAATTTGTCAATTTGTGTAACATATTCTTTATTCTGCATATAAAATGTTGCATTCAATTTAGATAATAATATAATTTAGATGACATCATCCAATCTGTTCAAATTTATTAGCGCTCCTATCCTATGAGTATTCCTTAGTTTTGTCCTTTTGCGTCATTAGCAAGAGATTTCATTCAAGTTTATTTCATTCAATTTTCTAATGGAGTGTTTTATTTGACATTTTCATTATTTCTTGTTATCTGAGTAGCTCATATAAATACCTGTTTATTTCAGGCAATAAACTTTTATCAAAATACATTTGTTTATATATTTCGAGACCAATATTTGTATTATGTTGATTACTACATTTGCCAATATTTTCAGCAGCAACAACAGCAAGGGCATCATCATTATCATCATCGTCATCGTCGTCATCGTCGTCATCATCATCATCTCACCAGAAATCTTATAAACGGTATTTTTACCAACTTCAACGTCATTCTTAGCTTTCTTGTCCTGCCGCCGACTGTTTTATTAATGAGATCATTTATTTACACATAATATACCAGTATTTACAACAGTCGAGTACTAGGAGCTGTATTATATCTTACCAGTAGAGAGTCATGAATATATGTTGCTTTTTGGCTAAGAATTTAACGGCTACTTTTTCATGTTGTGAGAAGTGGGAAAATAATATGTTCATATTAGATAATGGATTCCTTTTAAACCAGGGAACAACAGTGCCTATGAAATCTGTCTTTTCTCGGAACACCGGTGTCTTTCCCTGATTGTACACTGTTTCTGTAATTATAGCCATGTTTTGACGGGGAAGATCATGGAAAATTATACTAGAAAATGTGGGTCGAATGATCACAGCTGAAATAGGATTGATTAGAATTCAGGACAAGTCGCTTGATATCATGAGGCCTATTTCTCATAATTCGGTTCTGGCGATTTCGATATTAAACTCGACTGCGACACTAGCATAACTGACATTCAGTGAGTAGAAATATTTCAGAATGTATTAAAGACTTCTCTTTAAAGTATCCACGTGCATCCATGTGGGACATGCAGATATTTATAATTGTAATTGATATTTATAATTAACGACATTTATATTTATATTTATAAGTAACGACAGAAATATATGTATTAAACTAGTTTATTCTTTTCAGCTATGACACGAAAATTAAATTGATTTCCAGTTGGAATTTGTGTGAGCTCTTAATTTTGCATATCTCATCTAATCTTTGATTACTGTATTTTCAAATAATTTTCTATCTGAGTGAATCTCAATCTAAGTGAATCTGTGACTACTAATTATGCAATAATTTTAGTTACTTAAATTTTATTAAGTAACATGGTGTGGTTTAATGTACAAGGAGCAATAGATAAATAGAAGTTATGTATTTATGTTGCAGCAATACTAAGCGTAAACTGAAAAACAGATTATATTATATTTTAGGTAACATTTTAGACGATATTAGCAAAAGTTTACATTGCAGAGGAATTCAATGTTCATCAATATATTAGCTTCAAATTTCCTTGCCACAATGACTTAGATATTCACCAACACTTCACAATGTGAAATTAGAAATAAAATCAATTATTAGTACTTTTAGATTTCGAAATGGTCGTTTTGTTTTCTGCCAAATAAACACACGCGGTATATACTCGTTCTTCACTTCATATTTATTATTGTTCTTATTTTACTGTCCTTTATCTTAAATCTTTCGTCACACATACTGTGACCTCTTCAACTACTCTCCATCCCACATACTTCCTCCTGAAGGAAAATGAGCATATAGTGCATGTGTTCACTTGACAAAAAATGGTCATTCAAAAATATATCAAAATATGTTTCAATACACGATTTCACATCAGGAATCTTGCACAAATAAATATACAAACGTAATAATTATTAGTAACTATATAAAAAAAATACAGATATCCCTCTAAATAAATAAGAACTCACCTCATAATTTTTAGTCGGGTCTTGTAATTTTTGCAAGGACAGCTGAAAGTAAAAGAGTATTTCAAGGTAGTAAAAAGATAAGATAATTATAATACGCTAATTGAATTTCACTAACACATGTCAATATTAATTGACCAGATATTCAAAAGATGGCCTTACTTTGCTTCTTGCAAATAATTCAGTGTTGTTAGCAGTTTGACATTTGTTCATTGTAATTTAGCATTTGCAGCACTGAGGTAGCAAAAGGAAAAAAAGATAAACATATGCACATGCACAAAAATACACTCAATTATGTCTTTATGTAATGGAGCTTATGTAAGTATATCTAAGTGAATAATTGAGGAATTGCCAACAACTTCTCATCTCCTATCACATCACTTCTTCCACCAGTTTCCACTTTAAAGCAATGTAATAGAATTAACTGATACATCACATCAGTCCATGCACCAACCTCTTCTCTAAATTAATAAAATAAAAGTAACTGTATCTCACACCTCCTTTTATACCAACATTTCTCTAAAGGAATAAAATTATGTGAAAGAATGAAAGAGGCAGACGGACAGAGATTGAGAGAAACACTTTTCCTGGCCGATGCACCTGGTCTATCAGCTGCATTGCTGTCTAAGATAATCTTTCTCATAAAAAGAATGTCAATATATGGCGGCAGGGCTCAGTGTTCAACAAAGAAGCTTCTACCTGGTCCCTCCATCTGCTCTAAATAGCAGTTAAGTATATGTCAGTTCACAGCATACCGCGTAAAATGAAGTATATTGAGCGCGTTTTATTTCTTAATAAAGAGACAAGAATATCACAAATGGAAAGTTTTTCATCATATCATTCTCCGATCAGAACTACTTTGTGGCTGTACAATTACAAACATTCACTTGGTGCAAACGAAGAAACGCTTCTGAGAATTCTTCTGACCTGTTAAAACAGTAGCTAAATATCTCCGAGATCACCCCTCCTCTTAAACTTGTCTCACATTAGAAACGTTGACTAACATAGTCAATACTGAACATAGAACATAGAACATAGAACATAGAAATAATTCATTCTCATACACACATACACACATGCTCACTCAAATATAAATATGTAGGGTTGCTACCTGTGTGTGTGTGCGTACGTATGACTTAGAAAAAAACGAAAGTCATTCATTCTTTATTAGTGTTCTCATATTCCAAATATGTGAAATCTACTATTCCAGAGATGCTATGAATTCTTCTTACTTTCTCTTATCTAAGCAATCCAAAGCCTTCACACCGTTGGTCGAAGAAGTATTATATGAATCAATAAGTAAAAGTATACAAATGTGCGTAAACTGTCCTGGGAAAATAGGTTTGAGAAATGTCTGTAAACTAAATAAATCAGAGATACCATTTGTATAAGAAATAGTAGGAAAATTTAGTGTTGTAATGCATATGATACAACGGAACAAACTGGAAATTATTGTCCCATGAGGAGAATGACAGATATTTCCATGTTCAAACAAGAACAGGAGACAATTTGGGAAAAATATTTGTCTTCCATCTTTTGTGCAAATTACAGTTCTACTGTAGTTGTTGACGTAGTAATAGGTGAAGTACTGTTTTGTATATAAGGCTTCCTATGTAGAATAATTTGTTTTGTCGGAAACAAAGAAATGTCGAAATTTTTGGAAATAATCATTCTTCGGAAAGAGATTATTTTTGTTATTGGTAGTCACAAATGCAATGTCCGTAAGTAGTGAGATTGAGGAAAATCATGATGGAGACTTAAAGAGGAGATGGCGAGGAAAGAAAATGAATATTTAAGATAGGATGAGGCTAAAACTAAGGATAGGAGATAAGTAACAATAACGCTGACAAACTTTAAGAAAACCATGTAGTGTTGACATTTGGAGAACAGAAGAGATAATTTGATCTATATAGGCACCTATGTGGGGGTGTGGGGGGGGGGGGGG
>NC_068982.1:31957340-31958452 GCF_001194135.2 Octopus bimaculoides
TATATATATATATACATATATATATGTATGTGTGTGTATATGTTTGTGTGTATATGTTTGTGTGTCAGTGATTGTCCCCTCAACATCGCTTGACAACAGATGCTAGTGTGTTTACGTCCCCGTAACTTAGCGGTTACTTAGCGGTTCAGCAAAAGAAACCGATAGAATAAGTACTAGGCTTACAAAGAATAAGACCTGGGGTCGATTTACTCGGCTAAAAGGCAGTGCTCCAGCATGGCCGCAGTCAAATGACTGAAACAAGTAAAAGAGTAAAAGAGAGTAAGGAGAGATATTACACCGAGCTGCTTAAGTGCTCAGTAGTAGAGTACATGTAATTATGCAACCGCAGTAACGCTTAGGGAGGCAATTTGCCACGAAAATTACATGATAGGCACAAGTCTTTAGTTGCTATTCATCGAAAACAGAATTCTTGGAAATTACAAAATTATAAAACTACAAAATTTTTGACAGCAACAGAGGCAGGATTGTGTGGTAAGAAGTATGTTTCCCAACCACTGGATGAGAGGCAATGTTCAACCTTGGCAGATTTTAACTAAGAACGGGAAGATGGACGAAATGCGGCTAAGCATTGCGCCTGGCGTGCTAACGATTTTGCCAGCTGGCCATTTTAACATCGTGACATTAATTATTGACAGCCTTTTTTCCATTTTCTTCCAGCTAATCAGGTTTGTTTCAACCATTTCTCTATCATTTGCAAATTCGATGTCCTCTCTATACAGAGATTCTGCATTTAGCATCTTACAAAATAATTACACATATGGATACTTCTCTCTGGAGCCAGCTACTAATTAATCCTTCTTATGAATCCATTGAATTTACAGATCAAACAGATTATAAATTATATACATCTCTTATACTTGTTTTTCTCCACAGACTACAAATATGTGAGGTTTTTCTCTGACAAAATAATATAAAATTTTGTGCATGTATACCCCCAACAATATATACAAACAGTGGATGGTTATAAGGTCCGTTATATATATATATGTATGTGTGGTGTTTATATATAAGTACACACACACAAACATACACACATACACACACACACACACACACACACACACACACACACACACACACACACACACACA
>NC_068982.1:31962495-31963653 GCF_001194135.2 Octopus bimaculoides
ATAATAATAATAATAATAATAATAATAATAATAATAATAATAATAATAATAATAATAATAATAATAATAATAATGATAATAATAATAATAATAATAATAATAATAATAATAATAATAAATAATAATAATAATAATAAAGATAATAATAATAATAAATAATAATAATAATAATAATAATAATAATAATAATAATAATAATAATAATAATAATAATAATAATAATAATAATAACAATAAGTGTATTTGAAGATGAAATATTCCTAGCACTATATATGATTGATTGAAAGTTCTTCATTTTAAAATTTATAATATAATAACCTTAATAACTATACTAAATTTTTCTGGTTTGCATAAGGTTTTAACGAGCCTTTTACAACTTGATTTTAGTTATTTTCGAAAGCGTGTTCAGGGTAAATATATGAATTTGAATTAACAGTAAGCATTTTACAGTTTCTAATTAGCCTTTCCATTTTTATTTTAAAAATATATACATATCGTTGGACTAATGCTTAATTCTAACATATGTTTTTTTAAGGACGTAAGCGACACAATTCGAATGGAAATTATTTATTTACAAGGAAACAAATATTGCAAAACAAAGTCTTTCCTATACTCTTAATGATATTTTCAGATTCTAACAGTTTTCTATGAGGGCCAAGCATAAGTTCTAATACTAGGACGTGGGTTACAAACAATGACATATTTCGGCATCTCCCGGGAACCTAGTTACAAAACGGAAGCTGGTCCGAAATAGATTGCAATAGATTGACTAAAGCCATTGCGCTCCAAAGCAGACAGAAGTGTCTTACAGAGTTACAATTACATCTACCACAAAAAGGAAAATCAGGAGCACTCTCTAAAATTCAATTCTACAGTTTCCCTACACTAACTTTCCAATTAAAGGCTTTGGCAGACCAAAATACAAGGTAGGTGATAGTTGCCAAAACTGCTGTGCGATGGAATTGGACAGGAAGTTGTATCATTATGGGACATGCATTTTAAGTGTCATTAAAGCAAGATATGGTTATGGAGATGCTTAATTTACTTATAGATAAAATTTTTAAATGAATGCATACATGTAAAATTATTTTGGATACTGGGAATGAAATGAAATAGGGTTGATATATGAGTGTATATATTAATATATATATATATATA
>NC_068982.1:31964106-31965145 GCF_001194135.2 Octopus bimaculoides
TATATATATATAAGCATTTCGTTCAATGTTCATGTATGCGCAGGAACTGGGTATGCAGACATCCTTTTAAACTATTTCATTAATGTTACTTTGTCTTGCTCTCATTTGCTTTCTATTGTCGTGCTATCAAACTACGACTGCATAGATATTTTTAAGATTCTATGTATTAATTCTAAAATTTTTAAATATCCATCTAAATTATCCATTAGCTTCAAATTAAGAATCCAGATAGATTCCACCACATCTAGTACGGAATATAATGCATGTATGTAATTTATTTAAAACGCTCAAGTAGAATATTTTGTAATTCTAATTTCCTTTTATTACATTAAATACTAGAAATGATTTCAAATATATACGTAATGTATTTTAACTTCTAAGTTTTACTGCATTTTACCGCGGAGGGAATAATTCTCAATTATGATAAAAGTTGTAGAAATAACATTTCTCTTTAGTGATGCCTCCCATCGGACTCCTGGGTGCGTTTCTGTCTATTTACACTTCCTCAGTAGGAAATACCGAAGAGAGCGGCCCTGGGCAGAGAGAAGTCGTAGCTTTATAATGGAATAGTCAATTGTCAGTGACTGACATGAATAAATACAGAAGCAGTACGGTGTGGTAAGTAGCTTGCCTACCAACCACACGGTTCAGGGTTCATTCCCACTGCGTGGCACCTTGGGCAAGTGTCTTCTACTATAGCTTCGGCCCGACTAGAGCCTTGTGAGTGGATTTGGTAGACGGAAACTGAAAGAAGCCCGTCGTATATATGTATATATATGTATGTGTGTGTATAAGCTTGTGTGTCTTTGTTTGTCCCCCCCCCAACATCACTTGACAACCGATGGGGGTGTGTTTACGTCCCTTAACATAACGGTTCGGCAAAAGAAACCGATAGAATAAGTACTAGGCATCCAACGAATAAGTCCTGGGGTCGATTTGCTTGACTATAGGCGGTGCTCCAGCATGGCCGCAGTCAAATGACTAAGACAAGTAAAAGCGTAATGAGTATATATATACACATATATATATTTATATACAT
>NC_068982.1:31966039-31969028 GCF_001194135.2 Octopus bimaculoides
GAAATTAATAGTTAACGCCAAGCCAACATGGCAGTCCCAAAATTAGGACGAAAGCTGCCGTGAATTAGCTCCAAGAAGCCATCGCCTCTAGCTAGCTATGTGACACACGAAACCTGTGTCCTTTATAACCTTCGAACAGGGGAGGTCAGCAGTGTCCCCCTGCTGGTTTGGCATCTGCAGACTAGTTTCAGAGCGTTGCCCCTTGTCAATGCAGAGCAGCCAAGCCCCAGCCAGGCGGCGCTGCTGACTATCTGTTCGAAGGTTATTTATCTAATTTCAGTGGAATCTATCCACTGGTTTTCAGAAATAGAGTTATTAATATTTCTAAGTCTCTCTAAAGGAGACTACGGCAGCGGTATATATTTACTGTACCACCTGTTTTTATATTCTATCTATAAAGGCCTGACTGAATAATGCATATGCATGTGATGTCCGATTACCTTTCAGCTCTTATTTCTCCATTAACTTACCTCAATTACCTATATACCATTCTTTTACATATGTCAGTTCATCTATCCCTCAAATAATCTTTCATTCTCAGCTGATCGTTTTCTTCTTATTAAACTTATGCACTCAAAAATGTTAATTCCAAATGGTTTAAACAAGCATTAAAACAAGTTGCTCAAATCCTACCCTCAATAAGGAGTTGCCAAATGGAAATTTCTATTGAAACATTTTACTATATTTTTCTTCGTTTCTTCTTCACCTTGCGAAAATTGAGAATTATAGATTTTTCTTTCTTTTAATTCACATTTACTCTGCGGAATTCACATGGAATCATCTTAAAACAATTCTGAAATTAATTGTATTTTGATAGAAAAATATACTTGTAAAACAATTCAATAAAATCTTGAAATGTTTGAGTCAATTACGTTTTCAATTAATCTTAAACTTCAGAATCACATTAGTATAGTGAAATTGATTAAATGTAAATCATTACACGAATTTTGCTTTTCTCAATATTTTTTCATATTTAAACTGAAATTTTTAAAAGGCATGCTATAGTTATTTTAATATGACCACATTTTAAGGCAGATGTTTGAAAGCTGGACATAAATGTCTACAAAATCAAAATAAGCATGATATAATTTAAAGATGATCCTTTCAGATGCTGAATTATAAGCTATGGTAAAGCAGGTGTGACGTTGTAATGAAGCCGTAATGACGTTGTAAATTGAAATAAATAAATCCATAAGTAGCACAAAGTCACAAGTTTCAGCTAATTGTAAAATATTCTGTGATATTTTATGTTGATTTCAGTAAAATGTATATGGAAATGAGGATAATGTTGCTAAATTCTGAATATACTGCTTCTCCCAAGGAAATTTTGCAAAACTTCTCATAAAGTATAACAACAAAGGGGAAGTGATACATAGATATAGTTACATTTCACATACGTGGATGTAAGTTCGTAGGCTGACTATGAAGGAGTAATGCTAGGACTGTGAAATCTTGCACGCATTAATTTGAATACTCCTTATTGATAACTGCATTGTATATTTTCTGCAGGTCAACTGACATCTCACAGTTCAAAGAAGACTTTAAAAGTAACTAGTTGCGATTTCTCTTGAAAATCGACAAAATTTGGAGTCGTGGTGTTATCGAGTACCTACAAGGACATTCATGCTGACATGATTGCTACATTTGGGTTGATGTTCCAATTTTGTCAACAGAGCAAAAGTGGCCAGCTGAATTTAGGAGGAGAGTCTTGAAGATGACCCAAGGCTGGACGTCCTGCAACTGCCACGACCGAGGAAAACATAGATGATGTTGACCTCATACTGATGGATTACGATGACTCTGTGGATACTCTCTCCTCTGACAACCGATCAAAAGCGCACCAGGTTTATCGTATCACGGGAGCATCTGACATTGGCTGAGATGGATCTAGCCTATGCATTTTCCAGCCGACCCTCATAAAACAAAAATTATACAATTGCATCTATATGCTTGTATATTTATTCAGTAAATGACTATATATATATAAAATAGATGAGTGGATATATATAGGTCTGACAACCGTTGTGGTTGTGTTTACATCACGGCATCTCGTATGGTGCATAACCAACCACAATTTGAAAGACAATTATATTGGAGAAACCAACAATTCCCTTCTCTAACGTGCAAGAATCCACAGACAACACATCATAAAAAATAATTAAGCAAGATTCCGCTGAGCAAGCACCTATAAATATGTGGAAACAGCAGATTTGTCCCTTCTAACAGATTTGTCCCCAAGGGATAACCCAAAAACTCAGGAAGGCAATGGAACTACATGTTATCAAAAACAATATGAAAAGACATTATTAAAAATATTAGTATCCTAGATTAAACAGATCAGATTAATACTGGATATTATAATTAATAATGTTTTCATTACTGTTACTAAAGTAGCTGGACAAATTCATTTGAATAGTCAACATACAACGCACACATATCATCTGATACACATACGCTTAAACAAACACACACACACACACAAACACACACACACAAACACACACACATTTAAAAACCTCCCAAAATATTTCGATAAATTCTGTTTTCTACAGCTTGGTAACATTACCGTTGACCAAAAATATAAATGAAAGAAAATAGAGTTTCTGAACTATAATTAATTTCAACTAACCTAGCAAAAGACCCCTTTTTACAGCAAGGTAACATTACAACTGATCAAAAATAGAAAGCAATTTCAACAATCCCAGAAAAAGACCCCTTCATTCTTTCTTCATTTTTCCCGTCTTCCTTTCTTGTTTCTCTCTCTAACTGAGCCTCAAAAAATCCACCACACACAAATATACACATATATACATAGACATACTAGCCCACGCACACACAAGCACATAAAAACGCACTCACACACACACATATATATGTATTGATTCAAGACAACATAGAACAACCTCTGCCTAATTAAGTTCTAGATTTTTTCACCTAACGCACTATATCTCTCTCTCTCTCTCTCTCTCTCTCGCTCTGTATATATATA
>NC_068982.1:31969490-31981143 GCF_001194135.2 Octopus bimaculoides
CTCTCATTCTCTCTCTATCGCTCTCTTACATACACTTTATATACGCACACATACACACACTTTATATACGCACACACACACACACACACACACACACACACACACACACACACATATATATATATATATATATATATATATATATACATATAGAAGATACTGAAGATCTATCTCCAAAATTTGGGATTAAAAGGTTTACCATCCACAGACATGGATGCCACTGCATTGTTCCTATATCACGTCCTCTGTATTTAGAATAAGTTCAGAGTATTGTAACAGCTATACTTCGAGGATCCACAATTTCAACACACTGCCAAAGAAACTCGAAGTTCTGTGATGTGTAAATGTGAATGTTTTTCTAAGATCATTCGCACAAATTTTAGTGGTGGTGATTGTGGTCGTGGTTGTGGTCGTGGTCGTGGTTATGGTGGTGGCGGTTGTGGTGGTTGTGGTAGTGATGGTGGTGGTTGTGGTGGTTATGGTGGTGGTGGTAGTGGTGGTGGTGGTGACGCTTGTGTTAATAGTATCAACAATCTCAGCAAGGACGATATACTTTTACGGTTGCGCTGCGTTACTACTCACCGATTTATGAAACTTATAAATATGTCAAATAATTCTACTTCAAAGAAAAAGAAAAGAAAAATCTGTGGTTTATATTTCGCTACGCAATATTCCTGCAGATATATTTCCATTGACAAATATATTTTCATCCTACTCAAGGACAAAATATAAAAACTATGAAAACACATTATCTCATTATTTGTATTTCTTATTGATTTGGAAACATAGACTTGTTATTTAGATGTTAATTCCATTTTTTTAAACGATTCATTTGAATGTTTATATTGTCTTATTCATCCGAAGATAATAAAAGCGAAATAATAACAGGAAAATTCTGTCCTAAAATTATTTTACCTAAACCTCCAAATTTACATATGTATGCACGTATATGCATACATACATACACATATTTATATATGCATATATATGTATGTATTATGTATGTATGTATGTATGTATGTATGTAAGTTTGTATGTATGTATCTATGTATGTATGTGTTGTTCAATTTTACACATTCCTGAACAACAAAATCATTGAAAATATTGGAGTTATTTTATGTTTCTGGAAAGATAAACTATTTTGAGAGAATAAAGAAAGATTTATTCTCTAAGCAATAATGATTCCAGAACATTTACAATGCGATAAATTCCATTCAGAAGCATATTTTCCATTGAAGAATTTCTCTAGCCAAGTTAATGCATTGCATTCCCTATATGTTTCATTGTTTTATCGTGTTGTTTTAAGCTTTTTAACAACCAAATTTGAACAAGGGAGATAGATGTTGAAGAAATGAACAGAAATGATGTATTTTATCCATCCAAGATAAATCACCTCTAGAGTATATTTACTACCCTACAAAAATCACCTACGAAATCAGGAAAGACATATATATATATGTATATATGTATGTATGTATGTATGTATATGTAACTTGATATGAACAGCAAGGTGCAACGTGATACCATAGAGGAAAAATTCAATCGTCACTGAGTGTTACTAACGGTGCCGAACCACCTATATTGCTAGAAATAAGAATTAAATTATAAGAAGACCGTAAATATATGCATATACTGATAGGAGAGGTAACCACTCTGCTATATATATATAGTTGAGAAAAGATCAGAGATCTATAATAATCAAATTATAATATGTAAAATATGGAGGTGGAAATAGCACAGAAGTAAATTAAAGACGTTTCAATTTAGAAAGAATTTAATAAAATGGTTTTAAAATTATATAAAGAAAATATAAGATATTACCGGTTTCGATGATGAATATCCTCTTATCAAATATTAGTAAAAAAATTATAAAAATTTGAAGTAAAAACAGTTTATCTTCTGTTTGATGGCCAGAAACATATTTGGAGACTTTTAGTTGAAGTCTTCTTTAAATATAGTTTGATATGTTGTCCAAAGTGTTAGAGAAAGAAAGAGGGTTTAGTTGTCTATACACACATACATATGCACAGACATAAAAGGTATATAATTGAAAGTGTACTGCGTAAATATAAGTCTTAGCTGTTTTCCCAGACGTTAAAACATATGCAGATATCAAATTCAACGTAGATTGAGTGCCTCCTAAAACTATATAATTTGAAAGATGAATGAAAACTATTACTAGATATGTTTCTTGTTACAAAAGCAAGCATAAGAATGGTTCCAAAAGACTTCAGGTAAGTGTTAAATATGCCCGCAGCCATAACCTGTACGAGGGAGTGCTGAAATGTTCCTAGCATTGAGTAAAATAAGACACAGGAGGATCAGTTAATTATGGCATTATCCAACATATTCCCCTGTCAAATTCACGCACTTACTGCAGCGTTCCTTCAGCTTTCCTAAGCGTAGTAAATAAATTTGGAAGGCTGAGCCTCCAGCCAGACCTTTCCCGATAAACTTAGAGCCAGGAACTTTTCATCACCCCTTTATGTGTGTCTGTTAAAACTCAGTAATTTTTTGTTGCAGAAATGATAATGTACAGGCACAAACTGATATGGAAGAGGGTATCAACCGATACCTTGTGATATTTCATTTGACCTTGAGGGCAAGCTGACATAATCTCATTCATATCACATGGTAATTATTTATGAATAAAAAAAACACTGATAAAAGAATTATAATCACTAAAACATTCGTACACACACACACACTCACGCACGTACACACATACAAATACATATTTACATATACCAAGATACATTCAAGTATTCAGAAGTATTTATATATACGTATATATGCACATGCATATACAAGGTAGGTGAAAAGTAAGTAGGCATTAAAAATTGAGCATAAAATCCATATTCCTTTTACAAATTTATTGAAAGAAATGACACATGTTCTTTATTATATGGAGAAATGAAAGTAAATCTTCATATTTCAACGCAAGCTTAAAGTAGCAGTGAGTAAACTTGGGTGAGGTATAAGTGTCTGTGATAATTAGAAGGCAAAGGTAATCCTAAGGCACAGACATTAAATTAAAGAATTGCAAAAACCGCCACATTCCTATTCGTGTGTTGTTCATCAGTACCATATAAGTGAAGCGTTGGAGCTATTGAATAACGTGTATTCGTTTCCAACTCTACTGCATTCGAGATGATGGTGTTAAGATATAATATACAATTACATTGTCGTTATCAACAAAAACGTTAACATTCATAAAGAAGAAAATAAAAACACATCAGTATAAATGGTAATTGCTTTAAAACTCTCTGTCGAAATTTGTATACCCCACGTTTAAATGCATTTATGTAGTAGTGGTATTTTATGTAGACTCTTATTGAGCCTACAAACTATTCCTGCAAGACAAACTATTCCTGTAAGACATCTTTACAGGACGGTAGCATAATAATTTTGAATATTGATATTACAATAAGAACACCAACTTTGTAAATTATTCAAAAGGAAATGTGTTCATGAATTTTCCAATAATTAAAACTAATTTTTATAACATATACATTATTTAGTGTTATTCACTCAGACCATTGTAGTATCATTTAATTTATTCAGTGGCATAATATTCAACAAAGAAACTATAATTACAAATAGCAGACAATAAATTAAGTTAACAATTGATTTTATTATTTCGGTATAGAGTAGCATTTTCTCTAACCACAAGTACAACAAACTTGAAACTACTTGAGTCAAGCTCTTCTGCATGCTTCCATACAGATGTACAAATTTTTGAAAATAAAAATTATACAGAGGAGTGAAAATTAAACTGTGTCACAGAATCAATTAAGGCAAAGATTGTATCTACAATATTTATGAATGACTAAGGCTGCGAGCTGGCAGAATCGTTTGCACGCCGGATGAAATGCTTAGCGGCATTTCGTCGCTGAGTTCAAATTCCGCCGAGGTCGACTTTACCTTTCATCCTTTCGGGGTTGATAAAATTAAGTACCAGTTATGTATTGAAGGGTCAACCTAATCGACAGGTCCCCTCCCTCAAAATTTCGAGTTTTGTACCTAGAGTAGAAAAAAATATTTATGAATGACTGAACGTTTATTCCACTGATACAAACACAATGCAATATTATATACATTAATTTTACTAGAAAATAAACATAAAAGGCATACATATAGTCATGTGGTTCAGATATTCTCCCTTCACCTGCGTAGTTCTGGTTTCGATCTGACAATGTGGTACATCAGACAAGAGTTGATTCTAGTACGTCAGTGAAAGATCCTTGTGAGTGAAAGATCCTTAAAAAACACAAAAACTGAAGATAGTAAAAGCGCTTAGAGAGAAAAAATACCCTCCATCAGTTTCGTGTTAATCCGCTTCTTTTTTAAGAATTTCTTTTAATATTTATCTAATAATGTTTATCAGAGTCCTTATGCAAATAACGTGTCTTTTTTTAAATGCGTTTATATATGCATATTTATGCATTCATATATACATATAGATACATACATACATAGAAAGAAAGAACGAAAAAAGAAAGAAAGAAAGAAAGAGAGAACGAAAGCATGTATTCATAAGCTGTGCCATTAGATTCCTGTGATTTAGAGGTTCGATATAAAGGGTTAAATATTTATGTAAATAACTGGCTTAAGATCAAATAAACTCTTGATAGTGTTCCAATATGGCTGTCCTAAAATGGTTTAAGCCAGTAAAAGAATAATGCATATGGAGAATTGAAAAACATGTGAGATGAAATGCATCTGCGGCAAATGAAGTTATCCTATTTTATTATGAAGAATCATATATTATTATAAATGTGTTTTCAAGCTACACGAAACTAAATATTGTTCAATTAAATTTTCCTGGGTTTATTTCTTTGAAAACCAGTCAAAACGTATAAAGAATGTACAAACTAGAGCTTATATATGTTTAGTCATATGTTTTGTTTTTTGTTATTTTTTGTTTTTGTGTTTTCACGTGACGGTCAAATACTCATAACAGCCGTTTGTGCCGCTCGGTGCTAATGCTGCTAAAGATTGTTTTAATAAGAGTAGTATGATAGTATGAATGACAACAGTTACAATTATGATGCCAACTAATGCAAACTTGGAAATAACAATGTTCATGATGTATAGTGCTAGAAGGAACATTTATCATCACTTCATTTAAACGCAGAAAATGATCTGTCTCAGTTCGCCCATTGGATAGCGCCAGTCATTTTTGTACAAATCTTGTTTTTCACAAAGATGGTTAATCAAATTGTCATTTTACTTTTATTTTGAAATATGTTTGCCTAAAATCAAGGTATTTATTAAATGAGATTTGGTCGCTATATTTAAGCAGGTAGACAACCTAAACAGGCATCTGCTCATTAGTTTAGACGTTCAGTGAGAAGAGATTTGTATTGGAGATAAAAAGAATTATTTCAGCTGCCATGTTGAAAGATTGCATAAATGGTTTGATTAAATATAGTGTATTGGCAGATGTAGAAAAACATTACCAGAAACATATAAAAAGATCTAATTGTTCACGTTCCAGAGTAACAGCTAAGAAAAGAGAGAGTAGCTTTAGAAAGGTAACAATTCTGTAAATCGTGGTTTCAAATTTTGGCAGTAACTTTGGGGGAACTGGGTAAGTCGATTATATCGACACTTATTCTATCGGTCTCAAAAGGATGAAAGAAAAACAAATCGACCTCGGCGGAACTTTAACTCAGAACGTAAAGACGGACAAAATAATGCTAAGTGTACTTAAGATTCTGCCAGCTCGCCGCCTTAGAAACTCCGTAGATAATCGCGAGGAACCTAAGATGCAAATGAAAATTATTTTAGACTATTTAAACAGATACAGCTTTTAAAGTCATTGTGGATATTTTTAAAGCATTATCTATATGCATATGTACGTATGTATGTATGTATATATGGATGGATGGATGGATGGACACTGATGAAGTTTAGTTGTTGATTCTATGTATTTATAAATGAATACATATATATCTACATACATTCATCAGATTCACAGGTCGGCGTCGTAAACCACAAGGCGTCGCTTTATGACAGACACGGAGAAACTCTAAGCAACTCAAACTCACCTTTGTGTAATGCGCGTACGTGTGTTTGTGTGTAAAACAATCTTCCATAACCGATGTATTTCAACAATAAATCCACCAATGAATAACAACTCGCAACAAATAGGGCTAAAATCTCTTTGGATAAAAAAAATAATGCGCAAAGTCACCTACAGAACTTGAATCACGCACCTGCTGTTACGTTGCCGTCATGACGCCATTACACTAAAGTGGACTTCCGACTTTCAATTAGATGCTTTAATCGTGAATTAGATACGAGCGTGCATGTTTGCTTCTCATTTATGATTTTATTCAACATATCCACCCCTACCCCCTTCAGATTTACACAATAATTGCAGCGGTCATTCAGTTTTTCAAAGCTTTGTAAAAGAGCTCGATAATCCTGATAGTTTTCAGCATCTCTTGTACAAAATGTGTAACTTCCATTCCTCATAGAGAAATAATTTGTTTCATTTTTCAAAACTTTATATTTAATTTTGCGACGTATTTCAAAATTAGTTTCCTTGGATTCTACTCTTTTTTTTTTTTGAAGTAATTAAATCAGTTGTTTTATTTACTATACTCATTAAAACGAACATTTGACGTGTTAAGTAGATTTATAGTAGAAATAATACTAACATCAACGCTCATTCTACAAACAAGGAAAATGATACTCCTGGAGCAAATCAATGCACGATTGCTGATTGAAACCTGACATCAATAGTTAAAAATTTAGAGTTTTGTAAAGATTAGTATTATATCAAAAACGAACTCGGCATTATTCCTGAGATTTTAGAGTACAATAAAACATCATTGGCATACATTAATGTATTTACTGCATTTGCTGCAAGAGGACCTTACAGCATTGACAGACATAGAAATGCATTGCGAGAAAGTAAAGAGAAAAATTAATGTAGACGCTGGAAATGCCGGTAATGAAAATACAAAACAGGCGTGCTCAATTATAGGCAAAAGACATGAGAACTTTTCTTTTAGGTATATAGTTTACACACCACTTCACATACACGCTTACTCCAACCACTTGCATGTGTGTGAGTGTGTCTATCTATGTGCGTGTGTGTATGTGTGTACATGGACCATAAATATATGTCGAAAATATAATACAATTGTCATAATTTTGTATGTAGCTGTGTCGCTACAATCATCATAAATGCAGGAGCAATCTACTGCAGTGAAACTGACTTCTATGGTCACCTTAACATAACAAATGTTAAGTGGAATATTGATTGCGAGATTACATTAAAGAAATGTCACTCCGCTTTCCGAAACGAAACACCAGAGAAGAAAATGAAAAAATAAAATTACATAAAATGCGAAAGAAAATTTAAAATATTAAACTGAGTCATTACTGTCCCATTTTTATATATTACATGAAATGTTTTACTTCTTTACGAATATTGCATCATCGCTCCTTTCTTTCTCCTTCTCTCTTTCAATATATTCGAAATCTCTTCCTTTATTCCAGATTATCCTCCCTCTATTTTAATCTTTTATATATTTACTTCCTTCTTGTCTATATTCGTGTTATCATTTAGTGTTTTCTGTCTTTTGCAACGATTGCTTGATTTGTCAGATTTTCTTCTATCTGTCATTGCATTCTTGTTAGCGTTGCAGTTTCAGTCATCCAGTTTTGGATTGTAGTTAGTAATCTATCTTCGGAACACAAATTTTTACTTCGGTTGTCGAACTTGGTATTCTTGTTCTTGATTCCACTATTGGTGTTTATTTACATTTGAATCTATCTATGTACATGTGTATGTGAGTGCAAGTGTCTATATGCATGTATGTATATATAAATATATATATATATATGTGTGTGTGTGTGTGTGTGTGTGTGTGTGTGTGTGTGCGTATGTATGTGTGTCTATGTGTGTGTGATCGTGTATGTGAGTAGAATCTCGTGCATTCGTATATATATCCATGTATATATACGCCTATATTCGTATGTATGTATATATATATATATATATATATATATATATATATATATATATATATATATATATATATATATATATATATAAGTACAGATTAAAAAAGCATGGGCGTACATTTCGGAATCTATTTATTGGAATGAATGTATATATGAGCAAGTAATCATTTTTGATGCTTTCACTTATAGCTTTTTTTCTGCCATTTTACCCTGTACTTCCCCTATATGTCCACAGTTCTTTCCTTTCGTATTGTTATTCGGGATTATTGATATCAACCTACTCAAAAGCTTCATTGTAATCCTCATAGTCATAATAGATATTTCCATCATTATCATCATCTTCACCTCGTACTTAATAAGATATTCATTGTTTCTATTGGAATCTCTGAAGCTTCATCCAATATAAAATCGCCATTACCATTACCACCACGACAAACCACACCTGAGTCAGAATCTATTTTTATAATGAACATAAATTTGTACCATGAATTTTGTAATAGATAAGAAATATTTATACATGTTGTTATAGATAGATAGATAGATAGATAGATAGATAGATAGATAGATAGATAGATAGATAGATAGATAGATAGATAGGTAGGTAGATAGATAGAAATGCATATACGTAAATTTATATATATAATATATATACATATAAGATAAAACGTACTTGCAAATAGATGCGTGGCGTTCAATGTTCAATCATATAATAATATAAATAATATATAAATTTATATGCATACACACACATATATATATGTACATACATATATTTGTATATGCATGCATATATAGGCACAGGAGACCACGGAACGTAAACAACATAAACTAAAACATAAAATACGAAAACAGCATGAAATACGAAATATGACAACATGGAATACAAACTTTTTGTGAACAACGAAAGAAACAAACGCAAAACAAGACAAGCAACACGAAAAAACGACCCTTGATCAGTTGTTGGCTGTTTTTGTACTTCGTATTTCAAGCATTTCACAAGATACGGTTTCGACATAACAGTTGCTACTGCAAAGCAAATTAAATAAAATTTGGGATTTTGCGGAGGGCCAAATTTGGTAATAAAAACAAGACAGTGAAAATAGACAGGAAGGACTGCTAAGCCTAGACGATTTGAGTTGGTGAAAGCGGAGAAACAAGACAGAAGAGAGACAAGAATGCGTCCACTCCCTGTGATTGATCAGAGAGAAAGAAGGAAATTCAAGTTAAAAGAAAGATGGCCGACGGTCACGTGCGAACGACGAGAGAGCGAAGGTGGAAAATTGAGTGAGAGAGAGAGAGAGAGAGAGAGAGAGAGAGAGAGGGACAGACAGGGAACGGTGAAGGGGAGAAGAAAAGAAGGTTGATAGAGGAAAACAAAAGGGAGAGAAGAGGAAAACAAAAGGGAGAGAAGAGGAGAAAAAGAGAATACAGAAAGGAAAAGAGAGGAAACGAAAGAGGGGAAGAAGAAAGACAGAAAGAGATAGGAAGAGAGGAAATGAAAGAGAGGAAGAAAAAGGACAGAAAGAGTGTCTCGTCGATATTATTTATTATTACGATAAAACTTACTTGAATGGACGTGTAGCGTTCAAAAAATATTTATATATATATGCCTATTAATTTTGTTTGGTATATATAAATATAAATATATAGAGAAAAACACACATACACAGGGACAGAGAGAGAAAGAAATGCATGTGTTAGTATGTATGGAGCATACATGTGTTTATATTATCTTATATAAGTATATACGTATATATAAACAGAAGAAATCGAAGATGTGAATACGTAAAAAAATACTGAAAGAAAACTAAATTATGAAATAAAAGGAAGGAAAGTTTCCAGACTAAATCTTACAAATGTATTGTAACTATTCGTTGAAAAAGAATTTGAATATCAAAAGAGACAAAGTTTTATTTTCTTAATCAGTTTTATATTTGTTTCGAAGTACAGGAAAAAAGTTTTTCCTGAACATTTCACAATGACCAAATCATGTACTTGTATTTATATCTGAAATATTGCTTACTAGATTGTTCAATAGCTTTCTAATATTACTTTGTTACAAATTACGAATGCACTCAGTATCAGAAATATTGCTTGTATATTTCTAATAGTGAATGCATTCATAACATCATTTTTATACTTAACTCATCTGTCTGCATACTTCTCTAGGTATATATGAATTAGCAATCCACTGATGAGTGAAGTAGAAATGTCACGTAATATGACACATGATGTGTTACAATATGTGTTAGACATTATAGAGTTATATCTTGGTATGTATTGTGTATGTATATTTTAATTATCTACATTCTTCTGACGATCGACTTATTCCCAGATCAAAGCAAAGTATATCTATGCAATCGTCAGTATTGGTGAAGTACATCTTTCCTGTCTGATGTTTTAAAGGCATTTTGTTTCACTGGGATAGCTAAAGATAGATTGCTTCTCTAATAAGGTAGATCTAATGTATTTCTTCGAAATTTTGATAATTGCCATTGCTATGGGATTAGATACATGAGGTAACCTCAACAGCTTCGGTTATATACGTTGTAATTGCTTCTGACATCCATAAAATAAAGTGCCATTTATTTCAAGAATGCGTTTAAAACCAAATGACATTGCACTGCATTTTCAAGCGTTAAGGTCTCCATTTCCCGCCGAAATAACATTTGACAAACACTTTCGAAAATCGGCTTCTGCTTACAAAATAATGGTTGCTCTCTCTTGATCAGTATTATGTAGCTATGTAAAAACAAAAACAATTCAAGATGACACAGAATTAAGGCAACAAAATACTAAATATGTTTCGTTTGCAGTGAATACGTATTGTACATAGAGAAATTCTGTAGAGGTAAATGTAATAATCATTTAAGTAGGATATGTTCATTTCGCTCGTGTTTACTGTAATTTCCCGCGTGCAAGTTGAAGTTTTCTAACCAAAATTTACTGCAATAATGTTAGGTTAATTTATACACCAAGACCGCTTTGGAGGACCATAAATTTAATACGAAATTCAGAAGGGTACAAAAGGATTCGAAAAGACGGCGACAATGTTTGGATGTTAATACTAACTACGTACTCTACATGCTATCTCGAAATGCATGCCGTAAAATAATTTTGATAAAATTTGCAATAAGTGTAGCAATCAATTAAGTTTCATTGAAACAAATTTACTATGCTCTCTTTTAATCGCATACATTACGCAGCTCACTTCTTAGAATCAACGGACATATCTTAATACATTTCATATGATTACATTTTTATGTAAACATAATAGTTATTAACGTGGTCATTTCAAAGCAGTTACATCCCTTTGCATGAGTTACGGTCCGTTATCAAGCACAGCCGTATCTGTCGCATAACAACAGTTAAAAGATATTTCATAACTAAGCATTGTGTACTCACAAAGGAAGTCGTTTGTAGGTTTTACGATATGCTGGAAAATGAACGTAAACATGTATGTAATAATTTTGTTTTAATACTTCTCACTAATTAGATTCACATAAATATCCCAAGTGATTTTCATTGAGAAATCTGTTAATTCAATTAAATATTGAACGAAGACATGAAAGAATATTTCTTCTCCACATCTACATTACACAGTTCGTATAAAGAGTAAAACTAGTATATAGATGTGCAAAGGTAAATGTATATATATATATATATATAT
>NC_068982.1:31981734-31992252 GCF_001194135.2 Octopus bimaculoides
AGATAGATAGATAGATACATATACTTAGTGATGGACTAAAGCGACATGCCACCATACGAATTCAAACTTCGTTAAATGCCAATGTTCCTGTGATGCATTGTATAAAGTGACATAATTATGTCATCCCGAATGTTTTAATATATAACAGAAAGTCTCTTGAGCTGCAAATTCCCTGCTGTCATTTTCAAGTCTCCCTCCTCCCAAGTTGATTTACAATCACCACGCCCAACTATGCTCATACTTTGTTGCGTGTATGATTTTTGCCCCTGCTTTATCTTTAATGCCGTCATCTCTCTACTTTTTCTAAATCCTGTTGTTTACTTAATTAGTCTTTTTAAATTTCATCTGCAACATTCTTTCTTATGAAATTGCGTGTTGGAACAAATTTTATTATGTCTCTGGAGGATCATTACTTCAATTCCACTCCTTTATTGGTTAAATATCTATCCGAATAACTAATGGGTCGTGTTTTCAACTTGTTCGTTAAACAGTCGATATTGTTTTTCTAGTGATTTATCTCTCTCCGAAGGCCCTCTTCGGAGGGAGAAATGTTTGCGATGGCGACGAAAAAAACTTTGACAAACGAAGAAAAAAAACATTGACTTTTTAAACAAGTTAAACAAATAATTGGTTTGATATTTGGATAGATATTTAACCATTTGACTAATAATAAAGGACTAGAATTTAACTGGCGCGCGTATTATCAATATTGGCGTAAGGACTCACCCGAAACACAACCTAACTATTCTCGACTTTATTTTCATGTTTTTATGTATTAATTTACATTTAATATTCATTATTGTATTCTTCTTGCTTCTTTTGTTTTGTTTTGGGCTTACTCTTGTTTTGTTCGTTGTTTCTGTATTTTCGGCTTCTCGTTAATCTGTTAGTTTCTTATAATTGTTATTCTTTATTTATCATTTATTACTCTGTCATTGTGTATAGGTTGTTCGAACATGATTCCTTGGTACATATAAGGACAATATTTACAATTTGTTTACAAGTATGATTATTTCATCTGATGACTATGATCAGTGAAAGATCATTGAAACACCTGTAATGAAAGATTCCGAATTTCAATAACGTGTTTTCTGTGTTAATATAAACGATGCACATGCATCCCACCACACGCAAACAAGCACACACGCCTATATGTATATATATATATATATATATATATATATATATATATATATATATATATACATAAACACACAGGCGCACGCATACACACATGCACACACAGACATATATATATGAATGCATAAATTATATGTGTATATGTTAACAACTGCACCATATGAAAATGAATATATGCATACTGCATATCTATATGACATATGGATGTTAACCCTATAACCACAAATATATATTTATTTGCTCATATACTCATAATAAAGAGATTAATATCTGTATGGTTTTTATATGTTTATAGAAATTCATTGAGATTCCGTGTTTGTTAACATTCTCTAAATTCTTGTATATGTATGAGTATATTTGATTTCACAGTTTCCTTGTATTTACATGGGAAATGCTGAATAATTTATTGATAAAAAATTCCAACTCTACTTTAGAAATATTCAAGCACAATACTGTCTGATAATTTTCTAAATAACTATCATGTGTATTAGAAATCTATTAATATAGAAAAAATTGTTTCCGACATATTTATTTTATTTTATTATACTTTAATATATTCTATGCATGTCTCAGCTAAGGTAAACAGGTCTATTGCAGATGTAATTATTGATACACTAATATATATGATATACCTACCTACCTCCATATATACATATATGTATACGTATACGCACACAAATACACACATATATAAATCTATACATATATGTAAACATATATGTATGCACAAATGCATGGAAGCATATATATGTTAATATGTGTGTGTGTGTGTGTGTGTGTGTGTGTGAATAAATAAATTCATATACATAAATACATATATTTAACTAACTATATGTGTGTGTATGTGTGAATTTATATATGTGTATATATTTCGATTCACACATGATTTGCTTTTATGTGCTAACTTCTGTTTTAACGATAATCATACTATCGAATTTAAGTTCCCGATAGAATCCTGCTACGCGGTATAGTTCAATGAATTCACAATTTCAGTGAAACAGAATGCATGCTGTAACTCATAATCACTTTCATAGGATCATGTATTTTTCAGTGATTCTGGACTGATCGTGTTCAAAATGTAGTATTTTCTGCCTACATGATCTAATGTAGACAGTGTTCTCATTGATGGGAAACAGGTCACGTGAAACACGGTTATCATCATGTTGGCCGCAAACTAAAAAAATTCAAGAAGCATATCCTTCAGAAAGTCCCGCGATCTGCGGTTTGCTCATGACTGAATTGATGTATAATTCTTTATAGGAAGGCAATGTATGATTTGGGAAGGATTTTGGCTTTTATTTCTTGCCGCTTCAGCATCTGCATACATGTTTCTTTATGGCAGCTGTTGTCTTTTATCTCTATACCAAAGGGAACCGACGTATGGAAGAGAGAGTGTCCATGAGTTGTAATGGGGTTGTTTAGTTTAGGCGCAAGTCAAACCCCATTGAGCAGACTTATGACGAAGCGTATTGTAGCCGCTATTCCTACGTGAAAAGAAGCTGACAACACTTTGCATATCTAAAGAAATCCTTTGAACAGCAATAGGGTTAAATTTGATAGAGATTTGATTGAACGACTACTTAGAGGCTCGCACAATGCTGAATATGGTTTAGTTGTGCGAGATGTTGATTTGAACTATGGTGTTCATAGATAATTGTTAGAAATACAACGATGATAGGTGTTAAAAACCCTTCTCTTGTATTGTGTGTAATTATTGTAATGGTGCTTATTAATTGTGGAGTGAAGTGTAACAGTGCACTGTAGGGGTATTCATTAGTTTTTGACATTTACCTGACATATATAGTGTATCTTTTTTTCCCTGTCAATATTATTTCAAATCAAGGCAGGACTTACTCAATAGTTCACATTTTAGATGTTGCTGTTCACTCTAGGTTATGTCTGATCGAACAGACATATAATCAAAAGCGTTTCGGTGGTAACTAGCTGTAAACTTTTTAACGAGACGCTGCATATAGAACTACATTGTCCAATATGGCGTTCATTCATTTAAAGCTATACTGTTCGGCTTGAAGTATATTTGTTTGGCTTTCCTAGACCGCTTCCTCGTTTGATCGTAGTGGTAAATGGTAGTGGAAATAGTAGTAATAGTAGTAGTAGTAGTAGTAGTAGTAGTAGTATTGGTTGGGGCTAGTGGTAGCGATGATAGCAGTGTCACTGGTGGTGGTGGTGGTGGTGGTGGTGATGGTCATCGTCGTAGTCATAGTGATTGTCAAGGCTGTGGAAATTTATCAGTCACCTGCGAAAACATCTTTGGAAATTTGAGTCACAAATTTCACATCCACTTGGTTTCTTTCAGCAATTATCTCTCAGTCTGTTCATCTTAACCTTTGCTACCACAAGACCATAAGAAACAATACAGAATAGACAGCACATCAGAAATTAATAAGTGCAGAATCTGTGGACAAAACGGTGAAACCGCATGGCATATTACCAGCCAATTTACGCCACTAGCCCAGAAGGAATGTAAAAGACGTCACAACAATATAGCCAGGCTTGTCCATTGGACACTTTGCAACAAGTATGGACTTGACAAAGCAAAAAATTGGTACGACCACAGACCTAAAGGCATTGTCGAAAATAGTAATTCAATGATCGTATGGGATTTTATGATTCAGTGCGACCATAAGATTGAGAATAGGAAACCGGACATTGTCTCAATTGAGAAAGAAAACAAACTATGCTGGATCATAATATAACATGCCCAGCTGAGAACAAGGTATGCGATAAGGAAGAAAGAAAAGTTGATAGATATGACAGGTTAGCTTGGGAAGTTAAGCAGTTGTGGTCGATGAAAAAAGTACCAATAATTGTCGGAGCCCTGGAACAGTGAGCAAAAATCTTTAGAAGTACGTGGGAAAAAATAGGGCTGCAATAAGGGTGGAGCGCTTGGAGAAAACAGCATTGCTTGGAACCGCTCGACTACTTCGGACGGTGCTCGAAAAATAAAAGGTTTTACCTTAGTTCACTGGTAGTGAACAGCTGACACTGTAGTACATCTCCAGCGTTAGAAGCTGTGCAAAGGCAATAACAACAACAATAATAATAATAATAATAATAATAATAATAATAATAACAACAACAACAACAACAACAATAATAATAATAATAATAATAATAATAATAATAATAATAATAATAATAATAATAATAATAATATATTTCCTCAACGTTTGCGATGTTTACCGTAAAACGTACTCTTTGTTTATAAAGTTTGCCATCAACATTTCACAGATGACTGAAAATAACCTGGAAATAAATAGTTCTTTCAGCAACAGATGTTACCGTTTGCATCCTGTTGGATTGCATTAGATGATGTTGATAGGGCGACGAGCTGGCAGAAACGTTAGCACGCCGGGCGAAATGGTTAGCGATATTTCGTCTACTGCTACGTTCTGAGATCGAATTCCGCCGAGGTCGATTTAGCCTTTCATCCTTTCGGGGTCGATTAAATAAGTACCAGTTATGCACTGGGTTCGATGTAATCGACCTAATCCCTATGTCTGCCCTTGTTTGTCCCCTCCATGTTTAGCTCCTTGTGGTCAATAAAGAAGTGGAAACGTTAGCACGCCGGGCGAAATGCTTAGCAGTATTTCGTCTATCTTTACGTTCCAAGTTTAAATTCCGCCGAGGTCGACTTTGCTTTTCATCCTTTCGCATTCGATAAATTGAGTACCAGTTGCATACTGGGCGGAACTAATCGACCGGTCCTTTCCCTACAAATTTCAAGCCTTGTGCCTAGATTAGAAAAGAATATTTAAGGCGGTGAGCTGGCAGAAACGTTAGCATGCCGGGCAAAATTCTTAGCGGTATTTCGTCTGTCTTTACGTTCTGAGTTCAAATTCTGCCGAGGTCGACTTTGCCTTTCATCATTTCGGGGTCGATTAAATAAGTACCAGTTACGCACTGGGGTCGATCTAATCGACTGCCTTCCTCCCCATCAAATTACGGGCTGTGTGCCTAAAGAAGAAAAGATTATATGATTTTGATTTTCTTTGGAGTCATATTTTTGTACACGTTTAGTAAAGTTAAAGAATTCATGACAGAAGTTGAATATCCGACTACGAACGTATTCTTACCCAACAATTACTTATTTCTGAAGTGGGACTAAGCGATATATTATTAGTCTTCAAGTTTCAAATGCTGTTGAAAATCTCGTCTCCAGTTAAGATACCGTTGACTCGTTGTCTCACACAATAACATGTGTATCGGTAACATGTGTAAAGAAATTTGCTAAATTCAAAATGTCATATTTCACGCAGACGATTATGGTTTTGAGTATTTCTAATAAAGCAATTGTTAAATATTGATGATAAACGCAATTTCAATATGATAGGTTATATTTACAATATTTATATTGGACGGATATGTGTCCTAATCTTGTCTGTTGTTACCACAGCGTTTCGGTTGATTTACTCTCCAGCCTTCATCAGGTGTCCTGGTGGAATTTTGAACCCAACCTTGGATTCTCATTCTCAGGGTTGGGTCCAAAATTCCACCAGGACACCTGATGAAGGCTGGAGAGTAAATCAGCCGAAACATTGTGGTAACAACAAACAAGATGAGGACACATATCCGTCCAATGTAAATAATGTAAATAATGTATAGAATTCATCATCTCTAAAATATAGAACCATAATAGGTTATACTTTAAAATGATGCGTTTCTTAAAACACCTTGTTTTTGTTGCATACGTTAGAAACTGACTACCACTCTTCTCCATTCTTTATTCCCCTTCATATCGTTCACTCTTCGGTCATTTCACAACACATTCGTTTTCCACTCTAGTTTATCCCACATCAATCCCCTTTAGTGCATTCGCAGCTTTTTATTTTTATCAACGCAGTAACATTTCTTTGATTTTTCTTTTTTTCAGATCCTCCACCTTCTACTGCATTTTAAGTTGCCTACCTCTTCTGTCAATTCTTTTACAGGCCATCACCACCTATATAGAACTGTGAATAAGGCTTTACATCTTCCTAAAATAAGTATTTTTTTTCCTTTCCTCCTCATGTTCATACAATCAATTTTTTGTTCTATTGCACATTTTCCCCGTATATGTTCATACACATTCCCTTTTAGCAAACTGAATTTCTACTTGTCTGGGACGGAATCTTCAAACGCCCACAAGATATTAAATACCAGCAAGTTTATAATCTAACTTTTCTACATTAATTCTCGGTGTTATTGATGTCAGCTGTCAACTCATTTGTATCAGATTGCAGACTGACGAAATTAATAACAGTCTGTATTATTAGAAAATATGTTAATAATATTTATGGAGCTAATTCTATTTCTTTTCTCTGAGGAGAAACAAATTCAAACAATTCTTGAGCCGAGTATTTCTTTAAAGAAGTTAGATGTGAATTGAATAGCAGTAAACGGAATTGAGAAGTATTTTCAAAAAGGCTGAAGATCACAATGATTGTAATAGATAAAATGTTTCTTAAATCTCCGTTATATTCAGATACTAATATTTGAATATCCTCTTCCGTTAAAAAGATTTATGCAATATTACTCAATATGATTGACATGAACATCCAAAATCAATTCTTGGACAAATATGTTATAGATTGTTTTCTCACACTGTATTATTTTTTCTCCCATAAATAGCAACTGTTGAGCCTCTGAAAAAAGATGAACATCAGTAACTAAATTTGTACATATATTATCGCGTGTTTTATTACAATTGACGGCATGAGCATAGCGATTCAAGTAACATAGTGAGGGGTTTTAATTCTTGGAATATTGTTTCAAAACCAATCTTTTAATTATTCAATTCATATTTTCCAATTCCAAGAATAGTAATGCAAGCCATCACTGATAAATTTTAAGCCTCTTATACATGAAAACAACGTATTGGACATGATTATTGTAGCAATTATATTTGTGCTTTGGGATATTATTTATAAAAACGTGGTGTACTTAAAGAATTTATGAAAGTTATTCTTTCATCTCATCGTTCTAACACCATTCATTCTACGTGTCATAAACATTTCTGCACAGCTGTGTTTGTACTATTGCAAGAATTCGTCTTTCTGTAATAATTCTGTCCAATTTGATCAATAAATATCCCTTTTGCAGCTGACAGATCGTTTTCCTGATTCTGAAAGAATGGCCGCTATGTTTGGGAGATTGGTGCCTACAAAACTTTATGCTAACTCAATAGAATGAAACGGTAAAATAACATTGCAACGAACATAATTGGTGACTAAGTATGTATGTGCATGCACGTATACGTTTTGTATATTTGCTTAATACTCAGCTCATGAAAGTAGATCTTCTGAACGGAGAAACATGTTGTTTGTTCAAGCAAAATCCATTACTGATGCATGTGTGTCTATGTTGATTGACTGTAATTCAATAATAGCAAACTTTATGTCTTCAAAAGTAAAAAAAAGTAAGTGCTTTTTGTAATTGCATACGTATCGCCAGTTATTAGGAATTTAGCTGAAGCATCATTGAGGCAATGTATGCAAAATCTATACGGTGATTATGCGATTTCAGGAGTCTAAAGTTATAACTGATGTTTTGATTTCAAATTCTTTCCTTATTTAAGGTTGACATGAAAAAGTCATTCATTAACGTAAACTCAATTCTTTAATAATAAAAAAACCTAATTGCTTCTTGCATTTGATGAAACTGTTTCTTTATTTCAAGTCTGAAATCAATATGACCACTCATGAAATGAGACAGCGAAACACCGGCATGCATATGTATAACAATACCTACACAGACACAGAAAACAATAATGGGAAATACCCATTGACATTTGCAGGATGGAATAAGAATAGAATAAGATAGAAGATGCGAGAATAGCTGATTACGTTAGGCAAATAATTTTTAAAATTAAAATATAACACTCAATGATCAGAGGAAGAAGTATCTAATTGACTACTAACGGGCTAGGACAAAGGTAAGAGTGTTAATCTAAACAATGCATTGAGAAGCAAGTTCATTTTTTAGCAGAACAGTAACTAGCACTAGAAAGTTTTTAAATGACTGTATATATATATATATATAATTTAGAGAAAAACCGCTATTAAACAATTCAATAATGAAGAATGTAATTCATACCCTCTAGAAAATACGCTGGAAGTTTTAAAGCAGTTCTCCATAGATATCCTCTTTGTCTTTTATTTTCAAAGAGATATTTATAAAGGAAATTACCTTTTATTAATAACTAAGGATTGCACCAATAGAACACTAGAATTATATAAGAAGAAACTATATAGTTTTTTTTTAAAGATATGGATTAAGCATAACTATATATAATGAGAACTATAATGTTAATTACTTAGATGCTAACTTGAATTTAATAACAGGTAAGTCCCAACCATTCCATAAAATTAATGAAAACATTAGATATACTAATGCTAATCATCCACCCTCGATTAAGAAATCGTGGACAGATAATATAGGTAAAAGAATATCGTTACTTTCTTCTAATTTTGAGATTTTCCAAAAACACGCACCTTATTATAATGACGCCCTGCGTGGAGCGGGATATAAAAATAATATTAAATTCTTTAATAATTCTATATATAATTATAATATAAAAGATTATAATTTAAATGATTCCTATGTTTTTTATAATAATAAACCTGACAAATAATTATTATAAGTTTTATTTACATAATTATAGTATTAGTAATAGGGATCATGATAATACAAAACAAAAATATAATAATAGTAGACTAAAAAATAAGATTAAATTCAATTCTTTTATTGATAATAATAAATTCTATAATATGAAAAATAAATGTAATGATATAAATAAAAACAAAATTTGGTTCATTATTCCTTATGAAGGTCAAGTTAAAGCAAACATTATTAAAGTAATTTTAAATATAATTGAGGTATTCTTTAGAGATAATAAAAAATATAACATTTTTTCTAGTGATAATTTTGGAGTTGGTTACTCTACTACTAAAAATGTTGGTAATATAATTTCTTCTTTTAATAAATTTAAGCTGAATAAGTTTTACGAAAACAAATCAAGTAATTATTCCAATAATAATGCAGACCAGAACATAATTAATTGTAATGCAGAGATAAAAATAAATGTAAATTTAATAGTAACTGTAATTTGGAGGATGTTGTATATAAAAGTGTAGTAACTTTGCTTGATGATAATAATATGAATGGTTATATAACAATATTTATCCTAAACAATCTCCAACCCTATATCCTTTGAGAATGTCGTAACCAGGTCTTTTTTATCTCAGGCAAATTCTAGACATACAGTTTCAAGTGATCCACGAAGAAACAGTGTGTAATTCTGGCATTTCTATTTCTTTGTAAAACCAGTGAGATACCCTTCAGACTGCCTTCTGTATGTATGTATGTATGTATGTATGTATGTATGTATATATGTATGTATGTATGTGTGCGAGCATGCGTGCATGCGTGCATGCGTGCGTGTGTATGTATGTATGTATGTATGTATGTATGCAGGCATGCATGCATTTGTTCTGACACTGAATTAAACAATTGATTTGGCAGTAGGGTATCCACGAACAGCTGCCTTATAAAACTTAATTATTTATGAAGGGTCAAGCTTACTTGATGCAGATAGGCAGGAGGAAGTTTTAACTTACGAGAATGAGAGTTTTAATTAAAATAACAATGATTAACTAAATTACAAATTCCTGACAAAAAGCTTTTCTCTGAGTTAGACATTTAATTATTTTTCTAGTGATAATTTTGGAGTTGGTTACTCTACTACTAAACAATTATTTTCATGTGCTTAACTTCATTAAGTATGACAACACCTAGTTCAATATATTATGCAAA
This sequence comes from Octopus bimaculoides, assembly GCF_001194135.2. NCBI lineage: Eukaryota > Metazoa > Mollusca > Cephalopoda > Octopoda > Octopodidae > Octopus > Octopus bimaculoides. The sequence goes on from NC_068982.1 coordinate 31,991,689, forward strand.
TATACACACAAATGTGTAGAAAAGGAAAGTCTGCTGATGAACCGTTTTACGGTTTGTTGGTTAGCTTCAAACTCCCCTCCTTTCTCGATACATCAACATCAGGAAAATAATACTCGCACGTTCATATTACACCCACGTTAAGTCTTTCTAGCATTTACATTTATTCTAGTTTTTCTTTTACTGTGTTTCGTTGAAGGTAAATAATGTTTGCTTACTGGCCGGCAATCAAAAGATCAGCTACGATATTCAGATTAGATAGTCGGATAATGAGGTAGCCTATTTCATGTTTGTTTTGTATAGCACTGATTTCTGTTATTGGCAGTGGGAGTAATGTCTTCTGTGAGAATGTTTTCTCTGGTGAGCGATCAACAAACCATGAACTGTCCGTCATAAGTTTCACATTGTCCCTCATCAGTTGTAAAAGAAAAGAAGAGAACGTGTTTGTTCTCTTACTATAGTCATAGAGACGCTTTATATACTTTAATATACTTATACTTCAATTCATGTGATGTACGATATATATATACATACATACATGCATACATACATATATATATATATATA
>NC_068982.1:31992387-31993829 GCF_001194135.2 Octopus bimaculoides
TATATATATATTTATATATATATATATATGTGTGTGTGTGTATATATATATATATATATATGTAGCAAGATAATTGAGATTCAGATGACTTAGGGAATTAAGTACTTAAGTTGAGGCACCAAAAATGTGTACGGTATTATGAGTACAATTTCAAAATAAGGTGAATGAAATCAAATGAGCAACAGGATACCAGAGGTGATGCAGTTTGACTGTTTCAAGCGATTTCGTTTAATTGATCAATGCAATCATTACATCATTTTTAATGCAGAGCTATCCTCAGCTGCATAAATAAGTAAATAGAATAATTTAGACACTCGGACACATTTGTATAATTTGATTTAAGTCCTTAAAGAGGGCAAGAAGGCTTACAAAGTCCATGCTGTTTTCACTAAGAGCGGATAATAGCTCTGCATTTCAATTGATGCAATGATTGCCTTGTTCAATTAAATGGAGCCGCTTGAAACTGTCGTACTGCATCACTTCTGGATATCCTGTTGCTTATTTTGGTATATATATATATACATCTACTATATATAGTATGTAAATAATATATCCGTTCGTAGAAAATATTTGATACAGCTATATATGCACACACACGCACACATACACACACATATGTATATATACTTGTATACATATACACACATATATATATACACCTAAACATATATGTGTGTCTATGTGTTTGTATATGAGATATTTTGTGTGTACACATGTTAGATGAATGACAGATACTGACGAGTTTAGAGTTTCATGTAGATTATCATCGTCTAGTCTGCTTCCAGTATATTGGTTTGATTACTTCTCAACATCGTAATGTTACTATCTACGATATAAACAAGTGAAGGATAAATTATGATAAACACAAGTTGATAACACAAGTTTATATTATTATGAACAAATGTTATAAACTTGAGTATGTATATATGTATATGAGTGTGTGAGTATGTGTGTGGGTGCGTTTGGTTTTATGTATATATACTTGAAATTCCTCAACCAAACTTTCAAACAAATAATACTTTACACGTATAAATATCTAAATGCCCATACCTAATGACGTATATGTATTATTATCACGTGTTTGTTACAATTCTCTATGTTCCTTCGTCAGTATGATTTTATATGTTTCAGTTCATGTTTCATTTCTATGAGAATTGACGAATGACTTATTGATAAAAATCTGAAACAATAAACAATACTGTCTGATCACTTAATAAATATTTCCGCTCCGTTTTATTATCTTTTGTAATATTACCTTTGTAGGTTTCAGCTAAGTTAAACAGGTCTGTTGCTAACACAAGAATTGATACTACACGTGTGTGTGTGTGTGTGTGTGTCTGTGTGTGTGTGTGTGTGTGTGTGTGTGTGTGATGTGTGCAGATATATGCGTGTGCTTACACATATGCGTGTCCATACATATATGTATGTGTGCGCGCATATAT
>NC_068982.1:31996227-32010859 GCF_001194135.2 Octopus bimaculoides
TGTGTGTGTGTGTGTGTGTGTGTGTGTGTGTGTGTGTGTGTATACACATATATATATATACATACATATATATACACACAGACACAAACATAAATATAGGTCGGTGTGTGTATGTAAGTATATGTATGCATATATATGTGCATACATATACTTACATACATACACACACACACCGACCTATATATATATGTGTGTGTCTGTATATATATATATATATATATATATATATGTATGTATGTATGTATACTGAGAGAGATAGAAAGAGAAAAAAAACAAGAAAGAAAAACAGAGAAAAAATGAGCAAATGTGCATATGCAGAAGCATCAAAATGTGCCTATTAAAACTTCATTAACAATTCATCTTGAAGGAGAATAAATTATAAACAATAGAGTATAAATTATTAAGCTAAAACTCTCATTGTTCGGGTAAAAAAAGAGTTACCTGAGAACTGCCAGATTAGATCTACAAAACTTTTATTACCCAAAAGGATGTGCATCCAATTACGCTAAGGCAGCCTCACGGCAGTCTACCATCTTCTTGTGCGCATTATTCTTTCCAGCGAGAAAATTTGTTTTGTATCTAGAACGCAAATTAACACATTCTTCATAAACACATATAGAAATCCTTCTCGATGTTTCTTCATCGTAATTTAGAACCATGCAAATTTTCTCGATAGTGAAATTAAAACGTTTGCTTTGATGGAGGAAATCTGGATACCGTTTAAGTGGAATAAGCAATACGTCTTTTCGAAAACAAATGATGTACGGTTCGTGAAATGCAGGCAGCTTTCTGCCATATATTCCAGCCATGGTATATTTTACCTAATGTAATATAAGCTATTGTGTATAGTAGAATGAGCTTTAAGACTCATCGTTAATAAATGTTAATAAATGCTCATACATATATCTCTCTCTCTCTCTCTCTCTTTCTCCACATATATATGTATATATGCATATATATATATATATATATATATATATATATACAAAGAGAGAGAGAGAGGGAAAGAGATACATACATATGTTTGTGAGCATGCATATATGTTTGTATATACGTATATACACACGTGCGCGCACACAGGCACAAACATATATGTATATGTATGTACGTATACATGCATGTATGTATGTATATGTATGTATGTACGTATGTGTGTATGTATATATGTATGCATGTATGTATGTATGTATGTATGTATGTATGAATGTATGTATACTTGTATGTATTTAGCGTACATTTTTGATACACTTTTGAAGTCTTTTAGCTGTAAAGGTTTCTGAATTTTTAAAAACATCGTATTATTGTCTTGAAACATTTTGTTGATATTTTGGAGGATTGCTGCCTACGATTCATAGAAGATATTCGTTAGTATTCAGCAAAGCAAAAAACAAATGTAGTAATTCAAATCGATGAATATATCAGTGGCCTATTTGTATATAATAATAATAGTTCACCTCATTTGAATGTCATTGTTTAGGCAGCTAGGTAGCTAATTAATTTGACCATTTATAATTTAAGCACACATCTAGCAAATCAACATTTATTAAATCTATGTTATTTGAATGAAAGGAGTTAGCTGTGGAGATTATAGAACTATATTATTGTCTTTATTTAAAGAAAACAACTATAGTCAGTTCAGTTATACAAAACTGTATTAAATGCACGAAAAAATGAAAATAACAGAATAATTTTCTAGTTCTCACATTTAAAAAAAACTATCGTTGTATCTAAGGGAATGAACAAAACTTTACTGAAAAGCTTCGAGAGATAATGTCTCTTTTTAGGATACACCATAAAACAGTTGACATAGAAATGTTATATTTTCCTCATATACAAGGAATCGTTACATAATTAAAAAAATCAAGAAAACTGAGAATTACGAGATAGAGAAGGAAGTCATCGACAACTGTGAGAATAAACGAGGAACGCCAACAGAAATTATGGAAAGTTAAGCACGAAGCTATGAATAGATTTATAATAATGTAAAACGCTAGTACATATAAAGGATGTGAGAGAGGATACCACTGACGGACGAGGTGCAATATGGAAAGGTACAAAGAGGTGACCCACCGAGCAACGACACATGACTTAAAAAAAGAAAAACAAAACCGGTCGTTCTGTGATCAGCCGCCAAGTAACGATGATTGAAGCACTCAATTACCTTCAACAAATTCAAATTGATTACTTCCAGCATTGTTACTCACTTTCTCTAGGATGTATCGCATGAGTTTTATGTTTTCGTAGGTAGTCATGCCTCCAAATTTTTCACTAATAGCTTGGAAAAATCTCAAACTCCACACTCAAAAGGTTTATGCACCAGGAATTTTCAATTGCGGCCAGCTTGTTGCTATCCTTTTTCAGTAGAATTACAGAGGTCTGAAAGAAGTAGAAATTATCCAATTCTTCTGCCAGTGGCAGTACGTTTATCTAAATGTCGTCGGAACTTCCTCGTGTAATTTTAAAGCACGTTTTGCTGGCAGATCATCCAAACTAAGTTGGGTGGTCTACCAGCATGCAATCGTTCATTACAACTTGTACCTTAGACGCAGTTTTCACGTTCTTGTTCTATCAATCTTCTTCCAACAAGATTTGTGGTTAGTCATCGAGCTAAACTTCAAAATCTTTAACTAATCTTTTAACCCCCAAAATCGCGCAAATATTTGGCAGAAATATCTGCTCTTCTACTTGTAACTATATAGTGTGCGCCTGACACACTTCATTAAGGATCAAAATGCGTTTTTACGTTCAATGTTGTAGTCTATCGCTGTTCTTCATTCTTCTTAGTCCACAACTCATTTACGTATAATGGCGCAAGTGCGATGAGGACCACTGCAGCAAATGTCATGCTGGTGTTTTATGTTAATGAAAAGAAAATCAAATTTTTAATACTAATTAGAGAGAAGGAAGCCCAGTTTCATTCATCGTTTTCTCTTTATGGATAAACTAAATATCCTGCGAACGATCCTCCCCTATGTTGAGCGTTTCTTCTTTGTTTTCCATTATGTTAGAAAAGACACTGGAGTAATTTTTGACTATATAATTCTTTAAACACAGACTCGAAAAAAAGTCTACAAAATCTCGGCGCAGGAGTGACTGTGTGGTAAGTAGCTTACTTACCAACCACATGGTTCCAGGTTCAGTCCCACTGCGTGGCACCTTGGCCGTGTGTCTTCTACTATAGCCTCGGGCCGACCAGAGACTTGTGAGTGGATTTGGTAGGCGGAGAGTGAAAGAAACCCGTAGTAGTTATGTGTGTGTGTGTGCGTGTGTGTGTGTGTGGTGTGTGTGTGTGTGTGTGTGTGTGCGCGCGTTTGTGTATCTGTGTTTGTCCTCCACTGTCGCTTGACAACCGATGTCGGTATGTTTGCACCCCATAACTTAGCGTTTCGGCAAAATAGTGCGATAGAATAAGTACTAGGCTTATAAAGAATGAGTCCTGAGATCGATTTGTTCGACTAAAGGCAGTACTCCAGTATGGCCGCAGAAAAATGACTGAAACAAATAAAAGAGTAAAAGAGTAAATCTCGACAACTCTGAAAGGTTTTAAGAGATGATATTTACAACAATTTTTATACTTTTATTAAGCAAAGCTCTGCACGATATCACTATATTGCATCTAACATTATTATACCACCTACTAGTGGAAATTTTAGGTAAACTAACGCGACTGAGACAGCCAGTGATGGATCCATGATATTACTAGTCAATCTAGTAGAAATAGCTACAAAATCTACCCCAAATACACCATTCAATCTAAAAACAGATTACAAAATAATAGACAGCATGATCAAAAGTGGAGCGCTTCTGATCACATTTAGACTTAATAAAACAGACCTGGTGTTAAATAACAACAATAAAATCATTAGTGGTAACGTAGAAAACCAAGCCCTCGTAGGCTTAATATTTTACGCACACTACAATCTCTGTGTACCTGTCAGCGTTTAGATAGAAACTCTCAAATTTTCTATAATATTCAAACATTATTGTTTCAAATAAGTACATTCCTCTCTACATATAAATATTACATAAACAAATATTTTCTGTCATTGTCATTGTTGCTTATTGTTGATTATGTTATTCGGTACTTTAACTACTTAACAATCATTCTTCTTTATTACACGAAATTATAAGATAAAAACATTTTGCTTATTACTATATATATATTTTGAAGTACCTACTCAAACCAATTAAAGCATATTGCAAATGATTATTAGAAGATAATTTTTCCCCGTAAAACATGAATTCATTGTGAGGCTCATAAATCTGTGCATCTCAAGTGTAATAAAATACTTTGGAGAATGGGAAATTAATCATTGAAAATGAAATTACTGTCTTTTGAAAAGTATCCATTCTGAAAAGAAGAAGAATTAAGAACATTTCGTTTCAACAAAGTATTAAAAAAAAATTAACATTCATTACACGACTGGAAATACATATTTCTCACAAATGAATTTTCTCTTCGGAATTCTAAATAAAATATTAATACTTCTGGTAACAATAATGTATATTATATGTTAAAATAAAAACAAAAACAATACATTTTTTAAAATACAAATTCAGTTTTCATTCACAAAGTAAACAAATATAATGTATCACATCAGAAGTTAGTAACAATGCTTACATTAAAAAAAATTCCCTTTCAAAGGAATATATTTACAAAAACTTACCGAGAAAAAAAATACTCGTTTTATATAATCGTTAAAGACATTGTCACTTGACTGTGCCAGATTTATGTTTAACTCAACAAGCCAAGGAATGAGGAGGTGATTTTTCAAGTAGAATTAATGCAAAACAAGACAAAAGACCAACAAACTAATAGTAGCGAAGGAAAATGTATATAATCAATTGTTAATACAAATACGAAACAAAGAAACGAGAAACAATTTTTGTAAATTTCATTTAATTAGGTTTATCTCTAATGGCACAGATGAATAATTGAAGAGTAAAGTAAATGACCATGTGCTTTCTTGTACAATTTTATTGGTACACTTAAAATGTATATATATACGTACGTCTATGTCTGCATTCGTGTATGCGTGTATAAATGTGCTAATGTGTGTAGCTGATAGTGAATAACACCTTCCTTCAATACAATGTAGTACCTCCCTATAAAAAGAGATTATTTGCAAAACACTTGGAATTGCCTTTTCCTAGATATAACCATTTTGTGACTTCTATGCATTTTCAATTCTCCACTAATCTCCAGCTTCGATTTAAATTTTGCTTTAATTAAAACTTTATTTATTTTGCTCTAAACCTTTCTCAAGAGACCCAAATAATAGTATTCTATCACATCAAGTACACGTTATATAGGATTTTATAATACGAAAGTTAAATCGTAAATTTCGTGAACATTTCATTAGGGAAGATGTGATGAATCTCAACTGAAGTTCATTTAATTCATCAGCATCTGGTATAATAGGTGAAAGGTGTCATATAAACATAGCATTAGCCCTAATCAAATTTTAACCATCTTCTTTGAAGCAAATACACTACATCTCCGGAAAATAACGTTAACAAGGACATAATTAAGATGATTTTTAATGCTTGCTGCTTGTGTGGCTGTAAATATAAAATGTTCATCATAAGTGTGAATCCTAACACTATATAGCATCAAATGTGAAGAACAGTAGAGACCTATATGTGTGTGTGTGTGTGTGTGTGGGGGTGTGTGTGTGTGTGTGTGTGTGTGCGCGCGATATAGGTGGCCCGTTAGCAATTCAAACCTAAAGAAAGAGAGGAAACGAGAAAGCTCCTTACCGTAGTGAGACAAATTCACTCAAGAAGTAGCAGAATATATCCATGTCACGTGATTTCGACACGGAATCATTTCATCTTAGCTCTCGTCAGTGGGTCTTACTGCGCCTAGGTTTGTAACATAACTCGCCTCGTCAACTTATGAGAGAAATCGTTGGAAGCGTGAGCTAATTCAAAATTGTAGAAGTGTATAATATAAATAATATAGATGGGCCGTTACCAATTCAAATCTAAAACAAATTTATAAACAAAGGTACAAAATAGTGCCAGCATTAGTACTATCGTCAAAAATGACTAAAAAAAAACACAAAACGCTCTAACTCAATAAGTTGACGAAAGACAGGAAGCGAGAAAGCTCCTTACCGTAGTGAAACAAAAGAAGTAGCAGATATATCAATGTCACGTGATTTCGAACTCTGCATCTTTTCATCTTGAATTAGCTGTGTGGTAAGTAGCTTGCTTACCAGGATTCAGTCCCACTGCGTGACACATTGGGCAATTGTCTTCTACTATAGCCTCGGACCGACCAAAGCCTTGTGAGTGGATTTGGTAGATGGAAACTGAAAGAAGCCCGTTTATATATGTATATATATGTATGTGTGTGTGTGTATATGCTTGTGTGTCTGTGTTTATCCCCCCAACATCACTTGACAACTGATGCTGGTGTGTTTACGTCCCCGTAACTTAGCGGTTCGGCAAAAGACACCGATAGAATAAGTACTAGGCTTACAAAGAATAAGTCCTGGGGTCGATTTGCTCGACTAAAGGCGGTGCTCCAGCATGGCCGCAGTCAAATGACTGAAACAAGTAAAAGAGTAAAAAAAGAGTATATATACACACACCCACACACACACATACACATACACGCACACGTGCACACATATATATGCTTATATATTTATTCATACAAATGTATACAAATCTTTAAATTTACTTCTAGAAAGTTTCATTATAGGTATTGGGAAAGTAATTTAAATATTTGCTTATTAACCGAAAGTTTAGATAATCACATTTTTTATATAAAATGTATTAAAATAATCTTGAATGATATTTCAATATTAAGCCATTTACAATTACTACGAAACAAAATAATTACCACGATTTACAGACAAATTTCAGTTTCAGTAAAAATTGCTTTTGTTTAGTAATATTCGTGGTTTTAATACTACTTTCGACTAAGTGCGTATTAATTTTATTCAAGAAATTTATCCTTCAGTGATGCCACTTGAACGCCCGTCTTTTAAGAGAACAGAAAATATTATCCATAATGAAAATTATAAACGGACAAAAATTAAGTCGAAAACAATGGATGTGCAATATATTTGGTGTGCTGTAATTGTGCATGCAAGGGTTAGATACTCCATAATGGCAGTACTTACCACTCCTTATATATTTGCAAGTGATCAAGCCCTGTACAGCAGAAACTGTCGACAGAACCGAGGAGTGTTCCTCTAGTATTTTTGACTTATATGTACCACAAATTCAAATTGTTATTGTTAGTGATTGTTAGAGAATGTTTGTCATAATATAATTATAAATTTGAAAAAGCAGTTCGTAATATTTATCAATCGTCTCTTGGATCAAATTTGTAATGTTGTTTTTTTCTCTTTAGAGCAAAATATAGACATATAGAAAAAGCTTGAAATTTCCAAACCAGAAAAATGAGACTTTTAATCTGAAGATATACTGATTAGGTGTCCGTGAGTCCCTACCGGTTGATGATGTTATAAAATGGTTTGAAAAAGCTTCTTGATGATGATGATGATGATGAGGAGGAGGAGGAGGAGGGGGTAGAAGTAGAGGAGAATGTTGATGATGTGGGTGGTGACGATGTCGACGACGATTTGCCACTCTATTGCTTGTTAGTTTGCGCGCGCGCGTGTGTAATATATATATCTTCAAGTCCCATGGCTAGGAACTGAAAGAATATTTCCCAGACTATCTGAAATGCTACATACTGAACCAACATTGTATGGGTTAACCCTTTCTAAGAAAAATCATCCAAATATTTTCTTTTTTTTAAATTTCTTTCTAAGACAAATCATGTAATCTGTTCTTATTCATTTTATTTCCAAATTTGTATCGAAAAGGACGTAGCGTTTCCATTGTAATGGCATTAGGAAGAACTTTCTCTATATTGAAGATTGTTAAATGTGTTTTTAGTTAAGCCTTTCAAAGAAACCGACTGAGCTGCTATTGAAACATGCTAATATGCTACAACTGAAAGAAATACTGCCGTATTATCTCACTTCCTGTTGCCTGATCTTCTGCAAGATATAGTTAATTTGGCACTAGTTATGCAAAGATTCAGAAATTGTTTGGACAAGTTATTTCACTTCAGTTTGCATAGTTTTCAAGGCTTTTCCATTTCTTCTACTTCTCGAAGGTCTTGTGAATGCATACACATTGCACTCTTCTTACAGCATTAGAAGTTTTTAACTTTTTTTTTCTTGTAATATAGGAGCTTCGACACTCTGAGTCACAATTATTCATGTGTGTGTGTGCGTGTGTGTGTGTGTGCGTGTGTGTGTATCTATACACACAAGCGCACATATTCACGCGAGCGCACACACACAGACGTACGCACACGCACACACTCACACACACACGTTATATATATATATACATATATACATACATACATACGTATCCACCTATCTACATATCTGCATATCTACCTGTTTTCGTGCATACATACATTACATCACTTTTCTAACGAGCCAATCTAAAGCGAAGGCAGCAAGGGAGCATTTGTTAGTCGGAATTTACAGTCAAAGACCACTTACATTTTGTCTCATTTTTTGTAAACATGACTGACGTACAGTTATAAATTAATGACGAGGTTGAATAGCATGCGTGTGCGGTTTTAACATTCGTCATAACAGAAGTCATCGTGTATCAGGGTAAACATTGGATTTCCGCAGAGTCTTTGTCTACTAAATACTACTGGCAACTATTGATCAAACTGAGGTTGTCGTTGAAGACTTGTTTCACATTACCGACTGGGACTGAACCCAAATATACTTTAAAACGAAAGATTAGTCTTATAATGCAGCAAAGCTGATCTAGATCTGATTCTCTGAACCAGTTGTATTCGATATTTGCAATTATGATGCATACTACCGGACAAAAAGACGTTGGTAATCAGGAAGGTATGTAATATAAATAATAGAATTACTCATTGCATAATATCTATTGGAAGTTGAGATGATTACGGTTTCGTACATATACAAGTAATTTGTATTATATCATGACAAACAAAATTTAATTTCTCTATTTGCTTTTTTGCTTATATCATTTTTGCCACCAATGGAATTCTGGAAAACTGATGATAATAGCGATGAGGAAATCGCTATATTGATGAATAAACAAATATTAAGAAAGGTTGCTGTTATAATAAAATGCTGGCTTATATTCATAGTTATTAGCTATGACCAAAATATTACAATATAACACAATCACTGCTTATTAATACATAGTTCAAAAAGATTATATGAGCAAGGTACCAAAGGGTAAAACTGGAATAAGTAGATGATAAATATATAACGAGGAGTTAACAAAAGCTAATATTAAAGAATAAAATTTCTCAGTAGATTTCACGTTCAAAATAATGAATTAATTTGATTTAATTTTACAGCTCTGCAAATTTATGGAAAATATTTTCCATGTTCATAAGGTTTTGAATACATTAACAAAAAATCTAACCAATCATCATTAATATTGAATTGCAATACCAATATAGCATATATAGTTGACCAATTAGACCGCAGCCACAGGATAATAACATGAGATAAGTGATACACTTAAAATAAAAATAGCGGCATATGCTAATATTAGATTGCTTTACTAGGATATCAAATAAATACTAAAGATCGTACATGGCCCCATGATCTGAGAGCAACCACAGAAATATTATTCTTAGACCATTTCTACCATTTGATACACAAAAAGCGTACTGGATGATGTATACTTATATATGTTTTTCCAGACGAAATGAGAAAAGTCATGGTTCTAAAGTCTTTGATAACGAGTTAGGTGGATCAGAGATGACTTGTAGTTGATTAATAACATCAAGGAGATAATACTTTGTTATATAATTTTGGATTCTATGAATGAAGAATTTGGTGGACACATCTAGAACGTCTTTTTTTCGAGTGTTATCTCATCAATCCGGATTTAAGAGAACAAGAACTATCAGAAGTCACGCTGTACAATAAGTATTGAGTGAGATATGGAGAAAAAGTTTTTTCGTCTGCTCTTGTAACTATTTTCAACAAAGAGCAATGGACTCGCTAATGTATATTTTGCCGTGAATTAACTCCCTCTCGTACATTTATTGTAAAATTGCCTATATTATTTAGAAATATTGTAGTCTTTTAAGTAAAACTTTACCTAAAGGATAACCGTCTTTATTCTACAATATTCCACTTGTAAGGGAGCAAAGACACAAAACAATGAGTGGAGACTATTAAAGCAGGAGAATATTGTTAATGAATAATGCCTCTTTGTGAACCAACGTTTAGTGCAAATGTTTAACACAAACAAAAGGAAACGATGGAAATGTATTATATTGTAGAAAGTAGTTGAATGTTTCTAACACATGACTTGGGAAAAATTGACTGACACTATATATACTTGGAGGAAAAAGATCAGAAAAATTAAAATACCGAATATAGTGGTAAGAAATGTGTGAAAAGGCAACCCAAAAATGAAGAGGTTAAAGTGTTTAAAGGGTTGCAATTCATAGTAGAAATAACTATAATTAACAGATATGTTTCCGAGCTAAAATATGCGAAGTAAAAGATTGTGAGTCGGTGTTGCTGAAACGTCTGAGTGTCATTAAAATCTAGTGCCTAAAAATATCAGCACACTTCCATTTAAACAACGGAAGACAAAGGCACAAATGTATTATTGACATAATGTTAATCAGCATCAACTTAGCCGTCAGCCTATATACTGTGAATAAATGAATTTCATCTATGAAGACAGACTACCTCAAGGATATGTATTCAGACACGGAGTCGATTGGTGTGATACTGGTTACTCACATCCATTAGTATGTGAAAAGAATATTACAAGGTGGGTCCAAAATCACGAAGATAATGCAATATTTAATAACTCCTTTTTTTTTCCACTTTAAATTTACAGTATCAAAGCATCATATATAGTATACATAGGAAATAAATACTTGCTAGATGTGAAAAATCACATCTCGTAAATGATGCCTATTTCCTGCGTCACACCAATTTGACCTTTGCAAGATATTTTCTATGTCACTGATTTCGGCCCCTAAATTGTTCTCCAGCAGTTGGAGTATCTGAGACTTATTAACATAATTGTTTTCTTTGAAATAGCCCACACGTAGAACTCAGGAACTATTAGATAAGGAGAACGCGGTGATCAGCTTGTGCCGCAATCGTGAGTATTCATTTTTCCTTCAAAAACTTACCAGAGGAGTTGGATTGTGGTCATTGCTGCAGGAATTGTCACTCTCTCCTGCTGGAACCACATGTAATGCTTATTTATTTTTAAGTGTTGAGAGTAAAAAAGTTTCGATCATATACAAATATATTCACCTCCTGTAACAGGGATTAGGTTTCCAATGCGATCCTCTTCAAAGTGAGACCTGGGATCTTCCTCTGACGTCGCCCAACACGAGACCGTACACATAATGGGGCAAAATTGACTTTTGAGAACTACCCTATGATTTTATCAACCCCAAATCCTGTCGTTTTGTTTGTTAATGAATCTATTCCAGTGAAACTATGCGGATTTTGGTGTCATCAACATCTGGATAAATTTGGGACCACTCCAAGCTAATTCTTGAGTGCTGACGACATACTGCTGCGTGCTAATCTACGCCAATGACAATCTTAAAGAAACTGGTTCAGTTATTTAAGAATAGACTGGAGCGATGCCTGGCAGACTTCAGCTTGTCTGGTAAGCCTTCAAGTTGATGCGCTTGATTTTTCTGCTAACTCTAATTTATATGCTCTAGTATGGCTTCGTCCCTAACCGAAGGATGTCTGCCTGTTCACGATAGGTCGCTTAGTGAATTCTCTTGCTCAAAACGAACAAACATAAAATCGTTGATTCCCTTGGTGATTTTCTCAGTTCGTAATGGCAACGGTATGCACATTGGCTCAGAAACATTGGTTTTAATAGTAAAAGCTCACAATTTTTGTTCGCCATACAATCGTGAATTTTTTCATGGTTATCTCCAACCTTTTTTCTATATACAACTTAGAAAAATACAGAAAAAGAACAATATTTAAAATAAATTAGTAAATTTTCAGACACTTCATGACTTTTGTCGTACTCTGTATAGGTTACATCAACGATAACTATACGAGATGGAAACATGTTAAAAGGTATAAAGGTATAAAGGTAATAAGAAGTATTATCAGGAATATACTGCAACTTTAATCTAAACTACAGATGGCATATAAACTTGTAAATATTTCAATGCACAATCTCACTGCATTTTTAACTGGATATAGTTCTGTGACTTAATATATTACCTTCATGTATTTATTGGCGCCATATTTATCATCTCAGAGAATATATTAATGAATCAGATTTCTATTACCAAGTTATTTCTTTAAAGATCAATAAAAATTGTAACACCAAATAGGTAGCATATGTACAACTTGTTTATTGTTTTATCCTTTCACACAAATGCGAAATACATGACATGACTGCCAGTTATATGAACATAAGTTTGATATAATACCTAAAAATTACTGTAAGAGAATTATTCATTGAAATTTCTACAGCATTTAACAAATTTATAAGCAACAGTCAGTCAGCATAAAATGATAACCGGACTAAAATAAGCACATCGGTGAAAACATACAGTACTTCAATTCGATAGTATTGATATAACATAATGTATACTCGTACTGTATCGTGACATCCGTCGTTGAAATTCCACGGTTTAATTAGGGTTTGAGGTCATTGCAGATGTGTAGATCATCAGTAAATTAATCCGATACAAGTGCCTTAGTGATACTTTATTTTATCTCGTTCAAAGGACTGAAACACGTATCTGAACGCCACTTCTTATTGACTCAACGCATAAAGAGACAGAATAATTCTACCATTCCACCGCATTGTTGATGTGCATGCAATCATATATAGATACATGCAAATATGCATATATACATAAATATACATTCACAAAGCAAAACATACATATGTATAGTATATTATTTATGTAATATATGAGCTCGCTTTTATATCTTATGATAATTAAAAGAAATCAAACATCGAATATTATTAATTTCCGATGAACTTGTTTCATATCAGACCATTTAATACATATTTTATTTGTGACTTTAACTCAGTTGTAGATTGGCATACCAGCAATAGTAGCATGCGTAAAATGTAAAAAGAAAATTCAATAATAAATTTTTGAAAATAATGTATGTTCGAAGTACATAAACTATTTCATACGACTAAATTAAAAACAGTGCATTTTAAAATTATGAAGTTTTATCTTGTAACGCATTTAATAGCTGATATTAATAGACATTAATATTGGTTACATAATGTTTATGTTTGATTCTAGTGAACGCTTCAAAGAAATAAAATGTGCTCTGTATAGTTCTAACATTTCTACACAATTATGAACATAAACTATATAAAGTCACCAACCACTCATTAAATAATACGTTCAGACTCTACATTTGAAGAAGCAAAACGGATTCTATTATATA
Source organism: Octopus bimaculoides (assembly GCF_001194135.2). NCBI lineage: Eukaryota > Metazoa > Mollusca > Cephalopoda > Octopoda > Octopodidae > Octopus > Octopus bimaculoides. Next base: position 32,009,703 of record NC_068982.1, read on the forward strand.
TGCAACGACTGATGCGAATGATATTACGGAATGAACAGAACTCCAGATGGATCTAATAGAGAACGGTTTACCAGAATTTCATATCTTCTCTACTATTTAGAATATTTGAATGGCTTTCAATTTTCAGAACAGCTTAGTGAAGGCATGCATTATTCGTGCGAACAAAATATGTTTTTAATGCAATGGTTGTATTTACTTGAAGTGAACAAATTATACAAAGCGGTACAAAATGAAAGATACATTTTAGTCATTCGAAAATACACAGAAATGGTAATTTCATTTAATCATTTGTTTTTTGCTTTCCAAATTCTAGTCACTGTCTTAATGTAAAGGTTGTAGATTTGTGGCGAAAAGTTTGATACAAATGTATGATAAAATAAGATTAACAGATTCTGAGGTTTTTCAATGGCTACGCTATAATTACTTCAGTTTCAGCATATAGCCAGAAACGTAGAACTCCAAATATGACAACGTCCGTCAAGCATCAAATAGAAAGATTTTCGAGCATAAATGAATATGCTAAATGATATTCAGCGGACATCCAATACTTTTCACTTTTATTGAAATTGTTTCCAATACATACTATTGGTATTTTAAAGGAGCAGAGTCTTTTTTTGATTTTGTACATCGTTCTGCCTTTGTGTATTATTCTTTTCTGCCGAAATAATTAAAGGTGGTACTTATATTCTAATCGAGAAGATAATAGGAATATCACTTACTAAATGATAAGTGGTTCCAGAAATATACTTGGAAATTTAAATAGTTCGGACAACAGTAATCCAAAGCGCAAAACAATTACTGGCTAAATCCTGACACTACGGCGTCCAACACCACCACCATCACAGCAACAAAAACATCAACAGCAACGACAAAGCAGCAGCAACGACAACAACAGCAACAACAGTAATAGCACCAGGAGCAACAACAGTGTATTTATTTCTAATCTTCTGATTTATGTGACTTCAAGAAATTAATGGCTATATTCCATGATTACTCTCAACCATGAACGATTTAAAAATAAGAATAACTTTGAAGTAGTTGTATGCTGTCAACTTAATGTGACAGTCCCCTGAAGGGAATAATACTGCTGTTGGTTAGACCTAGGAAGCTGCACCGCTTCCTGTCGGCCTTGACACATTTCCTGTGTCCTTATGTTT
>NC_068982.1:32011358-32012452 GCF_001194135.2 Octopus bimaculoides
GTTGTTGGCACTCCGTCGCTCACAACGTCGAGGGTTCCAGTTGATCCGATCAACGGAACAGCCTGCTCGTGAAATTAACGTGCAAGTGGCTGAGCACTCCACAGACACGTGTACCCTTAACGTAGTTCTCGGGGATATTCAGCGTGATACAGTGTGACAAGGCTGACCCTTTGAATTACAGGCACAACAGAAACAGGAAGTAAGAGTGAGAGAAAGTTGTGTTGGAAGAGTAGAGCAGGGTTCGCTACCATCCTCTGCTGGAGCCTCGTGGAGTTTTAGGTGTTTTCGCTCAATAAACATTCACAACGCCCGGTCTGGGAATCAAAACAGCGATCCTATAACCGCGAGTCCGCTGCCCTAACCACTGAGCCATTGCGCCTTCACAAGGAGATGTTATGATGTACACAAACATTTTAGATTTGATACACACTGTGGATTTCTCAAATTATTGGCTTCGAAACATTTTTGATTTGCTATTAGCACTGCTTCATAAATGCACCGTACCTTCTGAATGTCTGATCTATCGCTAATTCAAAGACGTCTATTCCGTTAAAATATCTAACATTTAGATATTACTAGTGAGGCTTATATTACTCAATTGTATTTCTTCTTATCTTAAATACTTTTACCAACATGTTCAACTAAAATTACAACGAACTTGAACCACTCATGCATCCTAAAGAGAGGTTCAAAATGAATATCAAGTTCATAGATTACATTAGTGTATCAGTAACGGAAGATTTAAGGAAATAAACATTGAATCGTTTCTTTTCATTAAGTTACGGATATAAATCAAATTTTTTTCCGACATAAATATAAATCGAAGTAATTTCTAATCTCCTTTTACTCCTTTTCTTGTTTCAGTCATTTGACTGTTGCCATGCTGGAGCACCGCCTTTAGTCGAGCAAATCGACCCCAGGACGTATTCTTTGTAAACCTAGTACTTATTCTATCGGTCTCATTTGCCAAACCGCTAAGTTACGGGGACGTAAACACACCAGCATCGGCTGTCAATCAATGTTGGGGGGGGGAACAAACACAGACACACATACATACACACACACACACACACACGCACACACACACACACGCA
>NC_068982.1:32012539-32019245 GCF_001194135.2 Octopus bimaculoides
CATAAGCAAGCTACTTACCACACAGCCACCCCTACGCTTAATATTAGTTGTTTCCTAAAAAATGTTACACAATTTTTTTTTTTAAATGTGTATTTCTACCTCGCACACTGTAAGCAACTATGTTGTTGGTTTTGCTGTTGACGTCGCATTGTCATTCTGATGGTGGCTGCGTTTGAAGTAGTGCTGTTGGAAGTGTTGATGGTGTTTGAGTTTAGACAGTAATTGTCCGTGATCAAGCTGGCCTGTGATCCAAAGAAACCACTACCACCACTATTCTATCATTTTTGAACGTCGTGTACTCCAAACTATTATTATGCTAGAGTGTGAGTTATTTAGAGATGTGATAATGTATCTGGAGGTTATGATGTGATGATATATCTAGAGGTTAAGCAATCAACTAATAAAAGAAAATACCTATTACTTTTTAGCCTTATTTGTATATACTTCACTATTTACTGATATCAAAAATTATAAAGGTTTTGAAACTCGAAACGAAATTTCATTAACTAATGTCTTCCCATGAAGACTGGATTGACGCTGAGCGGGAGTGGCAGAACTTTGTGGAGATGAAAGATAAAATAACCGGGGAAAACGTTATCACACATTTATATATATATATATATATATATATATATATATATATATACATATAAGTGTGTATATATATATATACATATACATGTTTTATTATAATTGAAGATAAACACACACATATAGACAAGTGTTTTTCTGTTCAGTTAATATGAAGGGTTACTCGATACATTCGTAAAGTACAAAATCTTTATTCTTTAACAAGAATATTACTGACAGTGATTCTGATGACGGCTTAGCTGGCCGAAAGATGGAAGTCACAGTTAAATATTATTCTTTTTGAAGAATATTGTATACATACACCCACACATATATATGTGTGTGTGTGTGTATACATATGTGAGTGTATGTGTGTGTGCATTTATATACACTCGCAAACACACATACACACACAAACGGACGCGCACATGTACACAGACACACACATATATATATATAATACTATGGAAGAGGAATTATGAAATCCAGGCAGAGAGATTTTAAAGATTTTGTAGTTATCCAATTAATAGTTTATAACATAAATTGTTGACCTAAGTTTCCGATATGCTACTGTTGCATAATAATTTAATGTGATGATTCTGCACTCTAATAAATCCATATTAAATTGATTATGGTGTTACACACGTCTATATAATAAATACCAGCATATCGTTCTCAGACACACCCAAAATATTTAAGGGTTATAGAAGAGAAAACTGTCAGGATGCGATACTAGTAGCGGTAACGGTAACTGCTCCATACTGAGCAACGAAAAATATTGAAGAGGGAGGGGATAGAAATGTAGAAGTGATATTAAATTATATGGTAAAATTTCCCATTGTATATAAAGTCAAGGTAACCCCAATACATCGTTGAGAAAGGAATATACTCTCGGCTATACAAACAACAATGGAAATTTCATGAGAAATCTCGATGTTTCCATCACAAACAAAAACATCTCCTATGTTCAAGTAAAAAATCTTCGATTGATGATGAGGAAATTTAAGATCAAGTTAGGACTTTGTATGATCACATGAAGGTTTTTTGTGTGGTCAGTAATTCACCTCCAATATGTTATCGAAAGTAGATTAACACGTTTGAGGTTAGACACAACATACTTCAGTCTAAAATAGCGATCTTGTCACACAAATCAAATCAAAACCTGATAAGGTTTACGATCACAAATGAGAAAATCTATACTTGCGATGAAACTACATAACTTTTTATAACCGAAGACTACACTCTAGTTGCTAGTGTTGAAGCAACACGCTAAGTGGTATTTGACAATGCTCAGTAATGTATCAAGAATTTAGAATCACCACAAACACATAAATTAGTCTCATGTTATATAGGCAACATGGAAGTTGGATAAATTATATTATGCCTTTTTCTACAATGGGTCAAGACAACTGCAATGTCCTACTGACTGACAGGAAATGAATATTAAGGATTTTCTCTATTACTCTTTCAAATATTTCATTGCTAATATCTTCAATGTCTTTTATCTTTTGTCTTTGACTTATTTCGGTTATTACACTGCGGCCATGCTGGGGCACCGCTTTGAAGAATTTTTGGTCGAATGAATAGGACCCACTTCTCTTTTTAATTTAAAGCCTACTGCTGATTCTTTTGCCAAACCGCTAAGTTGCAGGAACGTAAACACACCGACACAAGTTGTCACGCGTTCAAGGAGAACAAAGAAAGACATGAAGATACAGGCACACACACGCACATACACACACACATAAATAAGTGCGCACGTGTGATGTGTGGGCGTGGGAGTGTGCGACGAGCTTTTCATCTACCAAATCCACTCGCAAGGGTTTGGTTTACCTGAGGCTATTGGAGAAGACATTCGCCCAAGACACTGCCAAGTAGTGGGATTGAACCATGTAGTTGGGAAGCAAATTTGTTGCCACACGCGTGTGCCATGATTATTATTTTCATAGATAAAAATATAAAACACTGAGATACTTTGACCACTTATCGTAACTTTATCTATAAAGGTCTACCCACTGCTGAAGATATGGCACAAATTTTATATCAAAAAATTAAACAGAATGAATTGAAAATCTTACATCTAAGTTTCAACAAACGGAATGAATTGAAACGTAGAAACTAGGTTTACATGTAGGAATTTAGTTTATAAGAAGATCCGAAACTATAAACAGCAAAATGTAAATATCGTGTGACCACATGTATACGAATTGCAAATAACAAAATCATATAGGTTCTCCAATATAGAAAACGATTTGCAGCAGTATCTCAAAGATTCAGTAATTGATTTCTTTATAGTAACATTCTAGATACTTACAAGTAAAACATCCTACTAACTTATAGAAGCTACATATGATAGTTCTTAATTCAGCCGTAGAGTATAGATGAATTTTTTGTATTCTCTACCTAAAAGCAATGTCATATATAATATATAGAAGCCAAACGTATATCATTTTCAACTTTTGAATATAAACTACTGGGAAGTTATTTAGATATTGGTTTTGTGCTTACGCAACGAAATAGATTTTGTCATACAAATAGCTAAAATTTCTAATGAAAACTTTTCCACTGTCCATATTTTCTACATATTAATCTTATGCACATATACCTCTGTTCTGAAATGATACGGAAATGTACCAAAATCTGAAAGAATTTATTTAATCTTTGATAAAGCACTCAATGTCACGATTTCCTTTCCCCAAACTTCATATTTATTTTGTGTTTTACGACTTATTTACTTTGTATTTTAGGATACAGCCTCTATTCTACTCGAAGCCTATTCAATTCGTTCAACATTTTAGGAATCGTTGTAACAAAAGCCTTTTTCCTATGTTCCAAAAATCAACGCTTTTCATTATCAAGAATATAGAAAAACTATAAGTACTAGCTGTCCTTGTTATAAAAATGTACTGGCTGTAATATACTTTGAATCTGTTTCCCTAACAACATCACGGAGTCTATTGATGGACAACTGTCATGTCATTCTTATATTCTTAAGAGAAAACAGAAATACTTCCAATAAAAGTAAGCAAAGCTCAAAATAAAACTGCTTCAACAAAATTTCTGTAATCATTGAAAAGAAAAATAAAGTTTATTTCATATCGCACAATGGAATAACTTTGATATGTAGTTGAAACAAATACTTGATAGAGTTCAACATATTTTTCATGCAAAGCGACGAAATATTTTTCATTCAACTTATGTATTTTGAATTCTTATATAATTGTCGTTTTCAAAGTACTAAACTATTCAGTCTTCCCATTGCACGCTTACGCCAGGAGCAGTAATTTTCTTCCAGGTTTCTCGATTGATTGCGCATTCTATATTTATCAAAGTTTCGAAATCATGTGATATATATTGTCTTCCGCCATCCTCCTCCTCCTGTTGATGCCCATCGAAATGCTGTTTTTTGTATACTGATGATCTGGTTACAACAGAAAGTATCAGCTAATCTCCTTCGTTCCGACATCTTGCTTCGGAGTCTTCGCGATGACGTTATCTTTGTTTCTGATATGATCATGGTCCGAGATTATCAGAATTTTATTCAAACATGTCGAAAATCTTCCTACGTTTTGGTGATTTTCACAGAATTTTTTATTTCTTTTCCGGATAGAAATTGTTATTACAAAGTATTATACAGCGGATTTTAATGTTATTTTGCTGAAATGCTGATATCGTCTTACCGATTCTGTATTTAATATTGATTTCAGCTTCTTTGTCAGTGTACTGAACACAATCAGGAAAAACAAATCAGCTTAAGTCTTCGACACGAGGCCCTTTACTTACCTGAGCTCATTACTGTGGGCTTCATCTTCACTGCGTTTGTTGCCAATTCAGTCTAAAAATGCATAGCTCAAGAAAATTCATAGTAACTTATCTGTGTAAAATAATAAACAAAGTATAATGTATGTATTCATATTATATTTATAGAGTAAGACTCATGAGTAAGACTCATGAGTAAGACTCATGAGTAAGACTCATGAGTAAGACTCATGAGTAAGACTCATGAGTAAGACTCGTGAGTTTGCTCGTGATTTCAAAACATTGTTCTCCTTTTAATTCTTTAGTCTGTGAACAATTGATGGCGTATATTGAGGATTGCAGATAGAATGTGGTAGAAAAGGTTATCATATGAAGAATGATACTTGGAAAAAAAGAATTTATTGCAGACTGTAGGGTGTCGGACACGAGAGGGGCAATTGGAAGAGGTGGAATCATATCAGCTATGCTTCAACGGATGCTTTAAACAACTTTCTAGTTCAAAGACGAAGGTTGAAAGTCTATCAGTGGCGTTCGTGTAGGCTTAGTCAAGAGTTTTCGACAGCGACTGGAATTTGGCCATAGTGCAAGTTTCGCTTCTCCATGTCCAAACAGAAAGGCTGCCGATTTGTACCGTTAGAGCTTGATAGAAATGCATAGAAATATATTTGAAATTCTGATATTTTAAAACATACACAAGCACTAGTTATTCCAACTTCATTTTATTATTATCACCAATTCATTTGCTAATTAACTACCAAATTGTCTAAGAAATCATTCGATCAATCATTCGATTGGTTTATCGGAATCCATTCTCTGCAGTCTGCTACCTACTTTCTTACTCAAGATGTGACACCAGCTATTCTACTTCTGTCATCACATGATTTATCCATATTTTGTCACAGTATTTATATTTCATGGTGGTTGCATTATGTTTTTGTGTATATGTAAACATGCAAGCTTGCACATGTTTTATACATTTTTATAGATGCTTGCTCATGTCTGTCAGTGATTGGGAATATGTTGTGTATATATATATATATATATATATATATATATATATATATATATATATGCGCGCACACACAGATACAGAGTGAGACACAGAGAGAGACGTCCATATATGCGCATATACAGGCACATGCATGTATTTAGTGCTTATTGACATTTTTTTAAATATATTGATATTACGTCTCATGTTTCCTCAGAGAAGATCAAATTCCGATGAGGTCGACTTTGCCTATCACTCTATCGGGTTTGATAGAACAAGTACCAGTTGAGCAGTGGAGTCGATATAATCGACTTACCCCATCATTGAACTTGCTGACATTGTGCCAAAATTTGAAATCAAGATTTAGATCAATGTATTTATGCATCAGATATCGCGTTCTTACATCTGTTTAACCCAATAAATTAGGACGTTAGTTATTTCTTTATACGTATTACATTACTTGTAGCAGGTGACAATTTTTCATGGAAGCTGCTCGCAATGCCAAATACTTTTCGTAGTCGTTAGTCCCGTTGCAATGTAGTAATCAATAATCAAACGAATAGAGTTTGATGAGTATGTATATATTTATATATATATGCTGGCGGGCCCCATGAATATCTCACGGAATTAATAGTAAAAACGTTATCGAAAAAAACTGAATGAGTAGCCTGCGTTGTGTCTGTTTCAAAAGATAAACTCATCTGCTATTCATTGAAAAATGAAGGAAATTGGAATACGATGATTACTTAATGTGCTTTATATATATACTTTATATACTTTATGCTAAATTTTATAGAGTTAATACACAGCACTCATAAAATATATATTCACTCTTATTTTTCCATTTTCCCCATAAAGAGAAAAAATTATTAGGTCATCCCATAAATTCTGTCTAATGTTATCTTTTTTAAAATTGAATAGTATTTTAGAATGTCTTAAATTTATTAAATGTTATTTTACAGAATAATAGAATTAAAATTTCTATGATTAAAATCATTTCTAACATGGTAGTATACAAAGAGAATTTGAGGTACATAATGCTTTATGAGTACAAAATAAAAAGGAAACTCTGCAACCGAAACGACTCGAAACATACACGCAGTTTATGGTAAAGAATGCTTGAATTAGAGAAATTGCAGAAGATGGTTTGCAAAATTCAGAAGTGAAGATTTCAGCCTTGAAGATGAAGATCGAACAGGACGTCCAGTCGAGTTTGAGGATAAGCTCCTTGAGGCATTACTTGAAGAAAATCCTGCATTATCAGTTGAAGAATTGGCAATAAAGCTTAGTTCAAACCATACAACTGTTCATCGTCATCTTCAGCAACTTGGAAAGGTTCCTAAACTCGGAAAATGGGTGCCTCATGAATTGTCGGAAAGCAACCGCAAA
>NC_068982.1:32020543-32022816 GCF_001194135.2 Octopus bimaculoides
GTGTGTGTGTGTGTGTGTGTGTGTGTGTGTGTGTGTGTGTGTGTGTGCGTGTGTGCGTGTGTGTGTGTGTGTGTGTATAAAGGTAAAATCGACGACGAATATTACTATCGGTATTAATATAGGCGCATAATTTCTACCATTGAAAACAAGCAGTGTTCTTTTAAAGAGAGGCATCATTTCGTTGCATATCTTCGGCATATACAATTCCAAGTCTTGACAGTTAACTTTTTCAAAATGAGTCGGTACAAAATAATGCAGTGCAAATGCATATTCTAAGAGTCTAACCTAATATTATACCTTACCTATTTTCCGCTAATTTTTTTTTCCTTTCTCTACCGCTACAGCACTACAACATTTTTGGTGTATCCGGATTTAAATATAACTTACTTGTTACATCTCTCTACCTATATTACATACATTTATTCACGTTCATGTGTTCTGAAGCTTTGAATCATAGTAATTTATATTTTCTGCACTTCCTTCAAAGGTTAGAGAAAAATACCATGTGCTAACACAAGAACTTGTACGAAAATGATTGCGAAGATGATAACTAAAGTCTATCTCAGACCTCACGCGATTTAGATTCCTTATCTCCTCCCGCTGTTCCTCGCGCAACTGTTCTCTCCTTCTACGCTGACGTTCTCGTGCTGCGTCCCTCATGCAATTATCCATATTTTAGAAATTGTTATTAAAACAATAAATCTCCAAAATGATTCAGAGTGTTTCAATTAAAAAAAATATATTAGTTTTTGTTTAAAAGGTGAAAATATTTCTGAAATGCCTAATATGAAATGATACAGTATATAGGATATGGTAATTAATTACATTGTAGGAAAGTAAACGGAAAAAATAGAATATTTTTGATTTTGTTCGGCTCTATGAATTTCAAATGCTTTCGTCAATTGCTTGATAAAAGAAAAAAAAATGGGAAAAAATCCAGACCAAACAGAGAAATTTTAACTTAACAAAAAATATAGAAAGAGAAAGTTGCGTTTATTTCCACCACGTGATACTTATTATCGCACACACACACACACAGGGGTCAATTTCTGTTCAGTCGTAGAAAGGAATTCAAATACCCATTAGACATTCCGAAAAGACAGTTTCATGTCATCTCTCTCTCTCCCCACCTCTCTTTCTCTCTCTCTCTCTCTCTCTCTCTTTCTCACTTCCTCTCTTCTTTGCTCGGCACACGTCAAATTTAAGTATCTTAATTTTGTCATACTGATCATGGCTGCGTTGGTGGCCCCATAGGCATGGGTCTCGAGTAGTAGTAATACAACACGTAGGTGGTGGTTTCAAATTTCTCCCAGAAATTAGAAGAGATCTAGTTAAAACGTTTTATTTAAGCAATAAAATTTCTTTCAATAATGTTTTTCTCTTCAGCGTGAAACAAATTGGCGTATTAATATTATTGATAACAATAAGGAGGAGGAGGAGGAGATGATGAAGAGGAAGGAGATGGTATAGGCACACCCCAGAAAAGGTCATAGAAAATGAGAAACCAATTATAAACTGGGATCTGCCAGTATACTCAGATAGAGAAATTAAGGCCAATAGGCCGAATATAGATGTCAGTGATCAAGAAAAAGAAATTGCTTTCGAATCGATGTATCAATTCCAAATAGATGACAATGTTTCTCTAAAAGAAGCGGAGAAAATTTCAAAATACAAAGATCTGAAATAGAGGTAACACGAATGTGAAGGCTAAAAACAGAAACAATTCCTATTATTGTAGGCTCATTAGGTATGATAAAAAAAAAACGAGCATTCAAACAAATACATAACAAAGACACAAGAACTTACAATTATATATAACAGACAGAAGATAGCACTATTAGGCACCGCACACACCCTACGTAAAACACTTTCAACACAACAAGAAACCACAGCATGTACCCAAGGTACACAGAGCTGCGATCGGTAGTGCAGTGAAAGGACGTGATATAAAAAAAGACTACTGAATAATGATAATAATAATAATAATAATAATAATAATAATAATAATAATAGACAGTGCTACAGCTCCAAACAAAAGAGGGACTTATGAAAACGAAAGCCATCCCCATTAGAAGAGGAATATTCCAGGGAGACACGCTCTCTCCACTCCTGTTCTGCCTGGCACTCACACCTTTAACTGAATTGCTAAATAGAACTGGATGCGGATACAAATGCTACGGAAAAACAGTCAGCCACCTTCTATATATGGATGACCTAAAATTATATGCTAAAAACGACAAAGAGCTAGAAACACTACTACAGACAGTATACGG
>NC_068982.1:32024050-32037647 GCF_001194135.2 Octopus bimaculoides
GACCTGGAAATAGAGATAACTCGAATGTGGAATCTAAAAACAGAAACAATTCCTATCATAGTAGGTGCCTTAGGTATAATAAAAAAATATTCAGACAAATACATAACAAAAACACCAGGACTTACAAATATATATAACATACAGAAAATTGCACTACTGGGTACTGCACACATTCTACGCAAAACACTTTCAATACAGTAACCATAAGAGCACCACAGCAAACCACAGTACATACCCAAGGCGCACAGAGCTGCGCTCGGTAGTGAAGTGAAAGCACTTTATAAAAATAAAACTACTGAATGATAATAATAATAATAATAATAATAATAATAATAATAATAATAACGCAATATATATAAATGCCAAATGTTTTGGTGAGTTACTTTTGCCCTACGCTGTATATATACATGCACATAGCCATATTGTCAATGTGATTTGATTATTTCACTTATTGTTCTAACAATTTTATACCAATACTTGTTGCTTCTCGCAGCTAAAATTTTATGCATTCTAAAACAACTTGGAAGCGTTGAATTAAAATGTGTAATGTTAATGAACACTTATGGCTGCGCAATGTCTTAATAATAAATAGGTAGTAAACAATGAAATTAATATACAAGTGACTAGTAAGCTTTGTCGGTGAAATCTTTCTCTAGTAAGAATTAGGGAAGTCCGATATCGTTGCTTTGAAAAGCTCAATGTGATCATCACATTTATAGACTAATTGCCGAAAACTCTTTCAACTAAGCAAATAGATTAGTGACCTCTTATTTTACAGTCATTACTGTCAATGACTGGCGCGTATAGAAGCAATAAACTTAACACTACAGCCTTAACCAACAACATAGGCGACTCCAATTGTCTCTGAAAAATCTCTAATAAATTCAATTATTTTATTGTATTATATTTTCTTGTTAACGTTGGTAGTATTATATACAAGAATGTAATATATTATTTACTATTATAATATCCGTATCAATACCTTTAGTTTGTTTATTGATAAACTTACGTCGATACATTTCCAAAGAAATGGTAAAATTATCTAAATTATATCCTTCTCAGATGTTTTAAAAACTTTAAGGCTTATCTTGAAATTTTATGTCTTACGTAAATGAAATAAAGGTTGCAATAGAGCCAACAATTATAAACTGACACCTTTTTTATTGAAAATTTATAGAATTATTTTTGAAGCTGTTAGCAAGTTAATTGTTATAATTATATAGTTTCAGAGATGTTTTTATATCCACGAATAATATGCATTGGTTAAATGTGTGTGAATCAAGTACGTTCTAACACGGTAATTTTAGTTCAACATTTCTCACGTACGAGGTGGTGCTGAAAAGTTCCTGACTTTGGATAAAAGAAAATACAGGATGATTAGTTAATTATGATTTTATTCAACATATTCCCTTCTCAGATTCAACACTTATTGCAGCGATCCTTCAGTTTTCTAAGCCATGTAAGTGAACTCAGAATGTTGGGCGTCCAACCAGGCCTTTAGCGATACCTTTCAAGCCAGAAACTTTTCAGCTTCTGGTAACATATCTTTAAGAGGTGCCGTGCCCTGTGAGGTTTTTCCCATTTTCCATTGTATTTGAACATGAGTAGATATAAGTAGTTATAATCGAAAAGTGAAAACTAATTTTTGACTGCCTTCTGATAGCGTACCTATGTTATATGGTAATAAAATAAATAAGTATTTTAATTTATTAGTGAGAGAAAATGTAGTTGAGAAGTTCACGTCTTTTTAGGGATACTTCATTTTTAGCTAAATGGCTTTTTTTTATTGAATTCCAAGTTAGTTGTTGAATCTGTTTATTGAAAATAACCTTAATCCTGTAACACTGGTTAATAGTTAGAAAATTAAGGATATGCTACATTTGAATTATTCATTTCCTTTATGGCTAAATGAAATGTGTGAATTCTCTCCATTTTGTTTTAGTTGAGTAATATACGTCCTTTATTTTAAGTGCAATTATCCTAATTTAATGTAGAATGATAAAACTATTTAAGGCCCTTTTAACGCCAGCTTAAGTATGGTAAAAGGTTGTGCTAAATTACGTATGTTAAACATTTTTGCAAAGAGAATCAAGAAGCAATCATTAATGATATATGTGGAAATCCTGGATTATTTTAGTTATTCATTATAATTTGTTCCGGTAAGATGTCGTTTGTTTTGGTACAGACCCTATCAATTTTTAAGGAGATGCATCACGTTTGTTTCAAACAGTCGTACAAGGTTCTCGGCAGACTAATAACATAACATCATGGTGCTTTGACACACTTTTTACTTTCCTACAGGCTAAACTTTAAAGCTAAGCCCGTCATACAGTTTTACGGCATCTCCTTTACCATTTGTAGACTCCGGTACAACCTCCATCATCAGTAATTTGTAACAGTCGAACCACCCACCTCTCTGAAAAGCAAATATTTGAATCCAGTTCTGCTATCCAGTTTACACTCGACAATGGAAACTCAACCATAAACATTTGACTGCGCTTATGTAGATTTCACTCTCGTATCTCATCACATCTGTCACGTTGTTATCAGCAATGAGGATTTCTAGTCACCCAGGATTAAAATCTCTCTCCTCCATTCTTCCAAATACTTTTGCTATATCCCTGGTTTAAATACAGCTAATATTAATTTTCTATGGTAGAAACTGAGAAGAAGCAAATATTTCCCTTGCTGCAGTACCAATCTATTTAAATAAATTTCACGTAAGTATTGGTATCTATTTCCACACATACTTAAAGGGGATTACATTCCCCAAGAATTCTAATTGTTACCTGACTGAAATGATATTACATGATGGTAAAACGAATGGTAATAAAATTAATCTTGTGCTAATGTAATTAAATCTAGATTGAGATATTTGAAACTAGAAAATGAACTAGAAAAGGATGGACGCAATCATAAAATATTGGTTTCACATTTTGGTACAAGGCCAGCAATTTCGTGGGAGGAGATAGGTCGATGTGCTCAACTGCTACTTATTTTATTGACCCCGAAAGGATGGAAAACAAGGCTGACCTCAGCAGAATTTGAACTCAGAACTTAAAGACAGACGAAATTCTGCTACGCATGTTGCCACAGTCATAAAATATTACTGTAGAAATACCATCAGAGAAAAGAAAAAGAGAAAGATACCTACCTTATAAACGTATCTGTTTTAGAAATTTACAACCGTACGTGAGCGATGAGCTTCAGACATCAAGAGGTAAAATAGCTGCTCAGAAACTACGGCTTTTCCTTTCAGCTGAAATCATTTACATGAAATTAGGCGTCAGGTTAGTTACTTCCATAACGCAAATATATTGCATAAATGAACATTTTATATTCGTAATAACATATTGTTTACAGGTTTATTTCGAAAATTTTTCTGAATATATGAAATCCTATAGATGCAAAACTAATTAAGTAGACATCTAATAAAAATTCTATTTATTTGATGGTAACAGAAGTATTTCACTTGACTCCCTTGAGGTAAATATTCAAATGTGAGAAACCATTTTGAAAGTTATCATTTTAGTATTCATACGCTTCTTTTCTAAAATAGAGACATATACTTCTTTTTACAAACAAATTCATACCTGTTTCAAAATATTTTTCGGAAAAGTTAAATAGCGAATAACCAGACGGATTATATAACGTGATATTAGCTAAAGCTAGGCTTTAAGTGAAGCTAGTATATATGATGTCAGATGAGTCTCGAAACGATGCGTAAATAAGTTTGATATCGATGAGTATTTGTTAATAAAAATAATGATAATTATTATTTCAATTTTGGCATATGACCAACAATTTTGGTCAGTTATTATCATCGGCTACTCTCTCTCCAAAACTGCTGGCATTTTATCAAAACCTGAAAATAGCAATACCAGCAATAATTCGAGATACTTCCTACTATAGACACAAGGCCTGGAATTGGCCGTGTAGTGAATAGAGCGCTGAAAAAAATGTTTGTAAAATGACGAGGGTAATGGGTAACAAACGTCTGAGAAGTACTAGCCTTTCATGTCGATATAAAAAAGATCAACTTTTCAGAAATCAGAGAGTTCAAAAATCCAGTTATCATGGATATAGTTTTCGTTGTCATGTAGTAAGGGAATAAGTATGAACTTAATATTGTGAGATAAAAATAAACAGTTGCTATATACAAGTTATAATTAGACTATCGGGTAGATTGACAGAGGCACAAGCGATCAGGTCTGATGCTTCTATACGAGTAATTAACAATACATTGGAATATGGAATTAAGTTTGCAATATGCTCAGATGATGAGCTGGACGTCAATAGTAATTTCAATAACTTAGATTATCTTTGTTCGTGCAAAAGATAGTTGTAATAAGCGTATCGAAGATAACGAATAAATGGAGCGAACTTAGTGATCACTTACATATTTTAGCAACCAAAAGATACCTAGAAGAATTCTTGCGGAATAACTTGTTCGATGCGTTATACTTCATGGCTGTAAAAATATAATAGGAACATAAATTCATTAGATCAAGCATGATTAATTGGACATGCAACGTCAACTTTGGGTAAATATTAATTATTCTATCGAAATGATTATCCAAATAAGCAAATATTATCAGTGTTCATGAACAATTGGTCTAAGCTGAAGCAAGAGGGAGGACTCACAAAATCTCTAACAATAAGAGAATTAAATTTAAATGAAGACACACAGAGGTGTGGAGAGATAGTCTGCTCTTTGGATATTGATCTGACAAATTTGGATATGTTTCCATTATACTGGGCGTTCTCCACGAAGCAGAAGATTTTGTATAAAGAACATTCAATGGTTTAGCAAATTGAAATAATGACAGTAAAATTTCATATCGTTGCATTCTTCAGGAAGAACATATAATACAGGTTAACATGTCACAGGAGAGGACCGCAAATATTTTTCAATTGAATAAATTTATTACCATCATGCGAAAATCACTGGATTTAATTAAAATGTATTTTCAAACGACGTGAGTGACAAATCTCGAGACAAAAAAAATTATTTTAAATTGGGACATACAGACCTATGGCGCTAAGAATGATCTTTGATCACAGTTGTATCAAGTTTGGACATCTTTTAGTCTTATTGGAACTCCTCAGCTAAAGTCTACGCATCTTACAGCTTTGTGGGGACTTTTGGTAAGCATTTAATAGTCTACGCTTCACGGAGGGAGCTCAATAAAATCGAAACGTAAAGCGTGCGGAGTTAACTCTATTGTTGTTAAAGATCAACCTTACACAGCATTGACATGCATGCATCAATTTAATATAAATGCTTACTTCGTTTAATTTTGGGAAGACCTATTCTTTGTTACAGATGATAATGACATTTTTTGCCATTCGTATTATGATTTCAAATAATTAAAGAGTCTTTTTCGGTTATCATGTGAAACATTTTATTTTATACATGTATCGTCTTTCATTTTTCTGCATGCGAGTTTCTGTGTTTGATTTAAATAGAGGATTATTCCTTTATACGTATTTTATATTTAGTACAATTTTGTTTAATTTGTTATATTTTCTTTCAGTTTGAGATGATGTTTATGTATGACTGACTTTATGTATGACTATGTGTACTTTTATGTATAAAAATGTGTATTTGTGTATGTACGCTTGCATGCTTTACAGGAAGATATAATTAAAAAGGAAAAAAAAACTAAAATAAAAGCTAGATAGTAGCAAAAATATTTACCAAAGTCTTTTCGTTAGCCCACAATAACTTCAATGTAATTTGCTACAGACTCACTTAATTTTAACAATATCTAACCGAAAGTTTGCACTGATTTGCATCCAGAATGTTACTTGTTTAATTAATTAATAGTCTTTGTTGTGTCATCTCTTCATCTTTCTATGCTAATATTTTTACGTCTGCTACGTTTACTGTTTTGATGTTGTGGTTGTAATTATTGCTACTGCTGATGATGCTACTACTGTAGCTGAAATAAAAATAAACAATATATTAATGAGTGACAGACACTGTTGAAATATAGTAGCGTGATCAAGAATAATAATTTCTTGTGTAGTTTGTAGAAATGTTATTTAGTGTAATAATACAGTGAAGTGCTATGATGTATAACATAATGTTTGAGCACGTAAATCATTTTAATTACTTAGAAGTGTAATGTGGTACAGCGTAATATATATGAGTATACTAATGGAAAATTTGTATGCAATTTAATGTTTAGAAACGTTCAAATATTTTCATATTTTAATATGGCCAGAGCGTTCTCCATTTGTCCAATGATTCGAAACTTTTATTGCTTGGTCTGTTAGTATTTATTCGTCGTGTCGTCATGTTCAACACTGAATGGAGATAGAAAATGTTGTCGGAATCATTTTATTACTTTAGCTAGTGTTGTTTTTGTACAGTTTTCTTATATGCTACCGATTATATTTTTTGTAACGATGGAACATTGTGCAAGAAGTTCTAGACTCATAGATCTGTGATAACATGCATACAATAAAACATATATCTTATTGGAATAAGAACATTTGCTTAATTGCCTCATAATAAATTAGTTCCATCTCCCATAGTTGTGAGTTTAAACCTTTCTGATTTTGTCCTTTCTATTCTACTCTTCAAATGCTGATAAATAGTTTGCCAATAAGGAACGTTCCAGTATACAACATTCTTCGCTTTTCAAATATTAACTGCGTGCTAAAGAGATATATCAATACTTTGCCACAAACATTGAAAGATAAAAAGATAAAAGGGGTTTATTTCCATAGTTTATAACAAGCATCTACAAAC
Source organism: Octopus bimaculoides (assembly GCF_001194135.2). Classification (NCBI taxonomy): domain Eukaryota; kingdom Metazoa; phylum Mollusca; class Cephalopoda; order Octopoda; family Octopodidae; genus Octopus; species Octopus bimaculoides. The sequence continues at coordinate 32,030,811 of NC_068982.1, forward strand.
CACGGATCTCCTTATGAATATAGGCTATTCAATTTGCCTTGCAAAATGTAATCATAACAGGGATTTGCTCTTGAAACTTTTGTTGTCTTCAACAAAATTTCCCATTCTAACTTTTCTAATTTGTTTAATTTTTTTAATTTTTATTTTATAAAATACTTTCGGCTAAGTAAATTTGCGTTGCTGGTGTCTTTTTTTCTGTCATAATGTAATCCAGCAGTTGGACGTTACCTGAGATAAATATTGTCTATAGGAATACTAATTATCTATGCTGTTTATAGAGTAAAATGATAACCGTATTTGTAAAAACATCTTTTTGTGTCGCATAAGCAGCTTGAGAACCGACAACTTGACGACGCATTGCTTGGCTACAGCGAGTGTTCATTCCAATTTGGAATATTCAGATAAACGAGGTTTATCCGCTTTCCGATCTTTATTCGTTTGACAACCGTAAGACAGGAAGCAACTTTCCCTGATATTCACTATTATAAAATGAAATATAAAATATACTCTCTGTATAACCATAGATTTGCTTAGTAGCATTTTCATATAAAATTACTTCTACTTAACTTATATGTTGGTCTCTCTTCGAAAATGGAATGCATTTTGGTAGATCCTTTTTAATTTTGTTTTTAACACATACATAGAAACAGTTATATTCATGTATACATATTCCCTCGTTTCTAGCTCTTCTTGCATGAGAAAAATTATCTTTGTGTCTTATTAATACGTCAAAATAAAAACCTTTTACTTGATTCCCTCAGCCTCACCAAATAAGTAACATGACTTCCGTTTTCCGTGTTGATATTATCGTTTGCCACTGATCTGCTTTGATTGTGATAGCAGTGAAATCATCTGTAATTCACTCTAATGAATATACAAGTATTCCAGTGTGCATAAACTAATCAAGTCACACTTACACAAACGACAAACTGAAAACTATGATATTGCTGTTGTCCTTTAACCAAAGTCATCTTTGTTCTTTTCATTTCATCTGTAACCATTTCGTGTTTATCAATCAAAATATATCTAGGTATTTGTCTGTCCTTTAAAAGAGAATAGGATGATATTTGATGAGGATGAGGATTCGGCTGCCATTTCTAGCAAACCAAATGACTACAAAGATGCTCCCTTCACTATATTTTAAAACGAAATGAAACATGAAATAATAATTAGATAATATTCATATATCAGAGTACAGAAGTTTATCAGAACTACATCAATTAAAAGACAGGAAGCTATATTAAATTCTAATGGTGATATGTTGATAGATTTTAATTCGCGTCTTCCTACTGAGAATTATGAGCAATAAAATAACAGTCGACTGCTTTCCTGTGGAGATGTACCTTTACTGAAACAGCATTTAATCAACAATTGCCATAGATATGTATACTAGATGGTGATGCAGGGAAAGGGAGTGGAAAATAGCAGACATACAACAGCCACTAATAAATACTGCATTATTTAATTATATTGTTATTGTCAAATTAATAAATTACTAGTGCATCTGTCATGTGAAACTCGTAATAAAAATTGCTGATATAAACATTGGGATTACTGATAAAGCTTTTCTTAAAATCATTCATTCATGCCATCGCTATCATAAATTGTCTTGCAATTAGCAACACCTTCACATTTGTTACCACTATCACCATTAACAAGAAGAACAGTAATAACGATGATAATAGAATTCCAGCCATGAGCTCAACACCCTTACCACCAATACTAAAATAAACTCAGTTCACCATGAAATATTTCACCATACAAATCAATAAGAATCATTTCAAACATAATTCAGACACACCACAGTAAACATTAATAATACTGCTAACACCCTATTAATCATCAACTTATCCCGCAACAATCTCACTCCACCATCATTACAGTTTCATCATAATTTCAATAATAACACCATTATGACAAATTGCGTCTTGCTACAAACACATCATCGTCTTTCTCCTCACTAACTCGAAACAACGTAATAGACAAATCTTCATCAAAATAACCATACAGATTTTTTAATCTTTCGGCTTTCATTTGCTAACATGGATCGAATCAGTGTACCATGTAGCATATTGTTATTCATTTCAACATTTTGATATCACTTTTATGAGATACATGATACCAAGTTGCGATCTTACCACTTATTCCTCTATCATCGTTGGTTTCTGTTTTCCATGTTTACCTTTCAATGAGAGTGTTGAACACTTTTACCTTGCATCTTTGCGTACATTCCCATCGCAGGTTTATAGCAACGTAGTCGTCTCCCATGCATGCACTGACTGCTAATTTCAATGTCCAACAGCTCTTTAATTTAACATTGACTGCAAATTCTCCGTAAATAACATGGCATGTTCAAACTAGCAGTAAGATCCATTCAAATTACAAGCTACTGCGTTAAAAAAGGATATATTTAACAAGGTAAACACTAATTCAAAGCAGATGTGAATTTTATATTGAAAATGGTATTCCTTTTCCAACATGACAAAGTGGTATGAAGAGACACTGTAAAGTCAGGCAGTGAGTCATTGTAGGAGTTCGGTAGTAGTAGAGTCGTTGTACGAGTTCTCAGTTGGAGTCAGTGTCAGTTACGTAATATATATACGAGTTCGAGTTACCGTCAAGGTTGACGTATCAAAGTCATTTTTCTTGTGGAGCTATCAGCGATAGCACGATAGGCAGGTTAAAGATTCGACGCGGAATACTACCGCAGCATAATAGTGGTGACAAGAATATTACAGTGCCAAGAATTTTCTATTTACATCATCATATATTTTACGCATGCTTCACCTAATTTACATTCTTTATGATTGAAATAACCATTCCTTGTCAATAGAAGTAGCACATTTTTCTCTCTCTGGCTATTCTTGTCTCTAGCTCCAGCCTTGTTTACCAAGCACTCATATCGCTCTTCACCTTGCTTGATGTGTCTCATCAACAAGATCGTACGAGTAACGATAATTCTTTCTTTCCATAACAACAATCCATCGGATTCTCTCTGTAATAAATCTTTTTGCTCTAGCAAGCATGAATTTACCGACACATACTCTGGAAAATTCACTTGTATCCACTCCTTCAGTCTCATAAAGAAGGAAGACGTTGTGATAAACACTACGGCCCTTCCTCTCTGGATTCTTTCTCAAAATTAAGGAGAAAAGAAATAGTAAAATTCCTTTGAATAATTTTAACTAATAACTTTCAATAGCAATTTAATTGGCACAAATTCAGTGTTGGTATTACAAGTAGGAGCCAAACACATATGTGACCTTTACATATATATTACTGGAATATATGTTGTGAACTTCTATGATCAGAAATACAAACATCCGATTATTCGTTAAAATCACATAACATTTAAGTGTAAATAAGAAATATATATTTATTATAGATATAGATATACATAAATGCATGCATATATACATATATATATATATGCATTCCATGTTTGCCTCGAGTTCACTGCTTTATGAGACAAAGGATTTCCTGATTTTCGAGATAACTTCATTGACAAAACGTCGCTCTGAAAGTGAGGCCATTCTGTCGTATCCAGCTGTCACTGATACTCATTTTCAGATGAGTAGACAAGAGTAATGCAAAATGGCGTATCTTGGTCTTCACGATCATCCGTCCAATTTCATCAACTATAGACCACATCCCTTAGCTACATACTCATACATTAAGCCAACCTTCCGCACTGTTGACAAAGCTGGAGTATCATCTCCTAATGTAGCAATCAAGTCAGCATGAATGTCCTTGGGAACTAAACCTTTTGTCTGCGGGTACTTATTAACATCAAGAGGCTACATTTTTGTCGATTTCCAAGAGAAGTCGCTACTAGTTCCCTTTGAAATTTTTGAACAGTTAGCTGTTAATTTACCTGGACAAAAAAACAATGCCGTTATTAATAAGAGGAGTTGAAATGAATGCACGCAAGATTTCACAGTTCTAGCACAACTACTTCATAGCCAGCCTATGTGCTTTTCAGCCAGATACCACAAATCATATAAATATATATTAGTGTATTATATGCTTGGGTAATAATAATTGCTTATTTTTCTGAAGTAAATATATAAATGCGTTTCATTGACTTTACATGCAGGCATAGATTGTTGGGAGTTTGCATACCTTTATACCTTTATCTGTATCTGTGTGTATGAGTGTGAAGCGCGGGTGTATGTATGTATACATAGATATATCTGTGTGTGTGTGTGTGTGTGTGTGTGTGTGTGTGTGTGTGTGTGTGTGTGCACGTGTATATGTATGTATACATAGATCTCACTGTGTGTGTGCTCTTGAGAAAGTACGTATATATGTCCAATGTTTTCATGCCCAGTATTTTCAAAAATTCATTTTCTCAAAGGTTAGGAAATTGATGGAATAAAGGTAGCAGACAATGCAAAATAGTTGATTTTCTTGACTTTCTGAACGATTAGATACTTGATCCTTTATTCGTTCTGTAAAATGATACCTGTTTTCAGCAGATCAAGCAGTCATACATCGGGACGTCTCTCGTTTCAAGGCCACTGCCTTTACTTGGTTCCTCGATCTACAGAAAATAAGAGCCAAATTTCCTTCAATTCAATTCATCTCATTTTAGAATGAAAATCATACGGAATTTAACAGACGTTGAAACATGAAAATTTTTTGGATGCTTAACGAAGGAACTGTTTCATTTTAAATCTACATACTGCAGCAAATAGCAAATGTATTAATTTACAAATAGTAATCCGTTCTACACAAATATTTCATATTGCGGTATACTTATGAATTTTCTACTTTAGGTTCCAAATTTAAGCATCATATTTATGGAAGAATTTGTGCATACTGAATTAGGCCTTAAGAGCTGATGAAAAAGCAGCGATAAAGATTAAATGATTTAAAGAAGATTAAAGCACATTAATTAGAAAAAGCTTTTAAAGGGATGCTCAACAAGAAGCGTAGTTATATGTGGTATATAAAAAATAGTTCACAGTAATCAAATATTCAAACGTGTTTATATACTTCAATATTTTCTGACATATTCAAATATAAGTTTTAAAATAAATTCCATTAAATCTTACAGACAAGCATGGAAATAGGAGGTATACCATTTGACCAAAACAGTTATTAAGATTTAAAAAAAACAAAGAAAATAATTTGATGAGTTTATTAAGCACTTTTACAATATATGTGTATAGAAAGTGTGAAGTTACATATATGTAGAAAACGTATAATTACATATGTAGCGTAGTAAGCATTCATATATGCATAAATCCATATATACATTCATGTGTGCACATTGTGCGTCTATAGCTGTGTGTGTGTGTATGTGTGTGTGTGTGTTTGTGTGTGTGTGTGTGTGTGTGTGTGCGTGTGTGTGTTTGTGTGTACACTTTACATATAATAATTATGCGTATCTGCGTCCCATTGGAAGCAGTTGGTGACAAGAAAAGTTTCATATTGTGTCAAATATAAAAGAATATTAATCAGAAACAATAAAGCAACAACAAAGTGAATGAGCACAATAACGATGAAGACGACGATGGTGACGACGATGGTGACGACGATGGGATGGTGATTGCGACAATGATGACAACGCTGAAGACGACAATGAAGATGACGATGAAGACAGTCAGGAGAATGGGGTGCAGTAAAATAATCATGATGATGACAATGGTGGTAATGATGACGACGACGACGACGACGACGACGATGATGTTGATGATGATGATGATGATGATGATGATGATGATGATGATGATGACGATGATGACGATGATAACCAGCTTAACAACAAACTACAATGGAGCACTTAAATTTATTACATTGCCACAGGTTAGTCGTTACAGAAAATATGCACTGAAATTTCTTGCTGAAAATTGCAATTAAAGTTTTATACAATATCGAGACAACTTTATAATGGAAAGCATTTTCAGACATGTTAGCACACTCCATTTCACAAGAACTGTATTGAAAAGAAAAATGAAGGAAAATAATAATGTAGATAAGGTTTGCTAATCAAAAGAATATTTAAGTACGTACTTTCAATAGAAATTTTACGGTACAAAGTCTTGTTTACATTTACTGATGTGTATTTTTTTTTTAATTCTTTAATAAAAATAAAAGCTTCAATTTCTTTGGCATGAAATTTACTTTGAAATATTTTTTCATCAAGTGCAGCTTTTGCTCATAAAATAATGATGCAAGTGTTTAAAAAAATGTATTAACTATATTTTGATAGACGTTTATGCAGAAGTTTGATTTGTAAAAAGTGAATTTTAAAAAATGTAATTATGTAAAAAAAGTATATATATTTTTAGTTTACGAACGACAAAACAGTTAAAGATAATATTCATCAAAATATATCGTTTCTACCATTTCTTAACAAATAATTTTAGAAAGTTTTTAAATGAACACAATACGAATTTTGTTCTTAAGAGGACGAATATGCGTAAGGCTTTTGTGAATTCAAAAGAATCACTCAAAGAAAGGAAGTTAACAGGAATTTTATTAATAATCTAGTAAGGATATAAGAAATTCGTTACAAAACAATGGCAACTACAAAATTTCAAATTTCTAGCAATTTTAAATATATTTTTTATTAAAACTTTTAAATCTTGTTTCAAAAATATTTTTATTCGCTATAAGAATGACAACAACACCGAATACTTGCATAAAAATGTCTTTTACATATCTTGAGCGCAAAACCATACACTGATCAACCTTTTCATTTATCTGTTCGTGATGGATATGTTGTAGAATGCATGTTATATCATGAGAATTCACGCACATAGACACAGATACATACATACGCAAATATATATACATATATATGTATATACATATATATATATATATATA
>NC_068982.1:32038140-32043121 GCF_001194135.2 Octopus bimaculoides
TATATATATATATATATATATATATGCATGTGTGTGTGCGTGTGCGTATGTGTGTGAGCGTTGATATTTTTTATCTATTTCCGAAAGAATCCTTACAAAATTTCCCACTCAGATTAATAAGAAACCAAATATATTACATGAACAAATACTCTTGCTCCTATTTCCTGGAGGTAAAACAGGGATGCCAAAAATGTGATATAGGGAAACTGCAATTTGTAATGGAGTAGCAACTGCGCATCGCTGTTAATGTGATGTACAGTATCTGTTTTTCACGTCAAACTTTGTTTTCCTTTCTCCCTCTTTTTTTTTCTCCTTGGTTATTTCACATTTGTTTTATTTTCTATATATCAAAGTTTCAACGAGCTAACCGCCACATACATCACTTCATATAACTGCTATATGCACCACCGGTAGTACATCTTCGAAATTTGAGAAAATATTCTATTCTGTATCTTTGACATGTTTTCGAGGATATTTATATGAATGTTAAATCTAAATATTAAAATTTAATTATGAAATATTGTAAAAATGCAAGAAGGAAAATACATTTCCTTTTAAGTGTGTAGCATGACCGCGTGAAATACGTGCCGTCGCCAGTAAGTTTTCGGCAACAAGCTGTCGTGGTTCATGTGTTAATGTCAATATTCCTTAACTTTTGCAATGCTTGAATATATTCAAAGTTTTATAAGACATAACTTTTTTTATTCTTCAGAAAGCATAATATCTATATATTTTTTAAAGAATAAACAGTTTTAAGCGTGAAGCAATGGAAGAATAATTTAGTGTCAATCTTCCAGAGTATTACAACTTTTTATAAGTTTTTAAAACATTATCTTCAAATAAGTAATTTTATAAAAAACAAAAGTTATATCATATAAATTACCTATGTTTTTGTGTATGTGTGCATGAGTCTCTGTGTGAAATATAATAGTTACCGGTATTCTTAACGATACATTTTGAGTATTTTAAAGTAAACATGATTTCATACTGATATATGTACATATTTAAGTGTGAAACAATGAAAAAAATAAACTATTTCCTATCTTATACTTTATTTGAATCAGTTTCTAACTTTTTCAGGATATGACATTTTAATGACAATTTTGAACCAGCTATCTAAATCTGAAGCCGTTCCTTTACAATTTCCTCAATCCATATTCGTTCTGAGAAATCGATGCATTTGCCTCACATGTCTGTGCAGTATACAGAGAAGCTTGCCAGGGAAACTATGTCTTAGAAGATGATGGTCACTCAAACAATTTCTTGGAAGAGACTGCTTTCTCTCGTTTTCTAAGCAAGACACGGGACCATTTTGCTATAATATGTTGTGCCTACTCATTATCCATATTTTGGATCTGATCTTCAGGAGAGCATGGTAGGAGAGTTATTGTATCAATCTGTATAAGTTTACCTCTGCCGCGTGTAGTTGACATGTGGAACACACTGAAAATACTGTACAGTCGCATTGCTAGCTCCTGTATAAAGTACTGCTGCAACTACGAGTCGAAAGATTCTCTAGGCAATCGGTTTGACATTCAACAATTGGATCAGTATGTCCACCAAACTAAATCGCTCCAGGTCAAAATTAAAACAAATAAACAAAACCATTGTATGCAATGCTCAGACAGTCTGTGACATCTGGCAAAGGTGTAACAAAATTCTGAGTGCTATATATGCAAACGATCTGGTGAAAAATGATTCTGGGATGACTGTACAATGTCTCACAAGCTACCATTTAATTCTCTCGATCTCACCTTACAAGATATAACAGCAATATCATCGGTGATCTGACAGCACTACTGTCTGATGATGTAAGACGAAATCCGCCAGTCATTTCATTTGCACCTGCTGGTCAGTTGAGAAAATATTTCAAAGAAATATATATTTACAGACGACCGGAAAACTTCATCTTAACCAACATAATAGAGATGTCTCAGCCGTCCAGTTTGTGAAAGTCTTACTTTAATTGAGAATGATGTCGAAATACAACCACGTGTCGCTTAATCTTGAAAGAAACTTTAAAAATGCTATTGAAAATTTATCCAAGCCCTTTACAGTATTAGAGAAACTATGCATGACTTTTTAAATGAGCCATCTTAGATCTCAAAAATGGTGTTGTACAGAATATCATTAACAAGTCCCGACCTAAACTTGATGGTTCAATTTAGTTCACGTTCTCGTTGATGTTAACAATATGGCCAACAATCTAATTGAGATTTTCAATCATTAACATCATCAATCACAATTTGTTATTGAAGATAGGTGTACCCATTATCTGGCTACGAAATTTGGATGCACCAAAACTATGCAACTGGAGGAAAAACTCAACAGCTAGCCAATATTATAATCAGTTGTGTGATTGCAGATGTCTTTATTCCACCGGTTCGTAACTTGACATCAGGTATGTCACTTCATTTCAAGTACCTTTGTCTGTGGATTCATTGCTTTTCCAGTGACCACCAACAAATCTAGATACGTTGATGGATTTGATTTGAATTGTTTACCGTGCTTAGCTGTATATTGCATGCAAACACTTTTTCCTAAAAGCAAGGAACTTAAAATTATGAACTACTGTCTGCCCCAGAGATCTTGCTGAATAAAATGCATTTCACTTAGGATATATTGTTTTATGCATGTAGTGTGTGAGTATATACATACATTCACATCTCTCAACTACTGCACGAGCTTATAACGCGAAACCGTTTCTATGTATTACAAAAAATATATGAATATTGCTGATCCCTTCTAAAAGTTTGGTTGAGAATTGCATGGAGGGCAAAGCTCTTCACAGTCCCCAGAATGTGGTGACAGGCAAATAATCACGGTGGTGACTATTATTTCTGCATGCTTGAAATAAAGGTTAAAGGAATGCATTTGTTCAATTGAATTTGGAGAAAATAGCGTACTACTCCCTACTAGTTAGAGAATGTATTCAAGGTTTGCAATTTGCTTTAATGTTATTGGCGATTTGTGTTACTGCAAAACGGTGATTGATTTGCTTACTGTAACGTCATCCCATGAAATGGCGACTTTTCTTTGACAGGTCTGTTCCAAAGATCAGAGCAAGAAATTTTATTTCCGAAAGGAAAATAGTATCTTTCTCTAATTTTAGCAAACTCTTTGCTAATATTTTCGACATCTACTTCACAAAATTAACTTTACAAATTATAAGTGAAAATTAGAAGGTATGTCAAGATATTAGCTTTTAGGCTTTCTTTATAAGGTAAAATTTTAATAAGTTATAATGTCTATGTTGCTCATGGGATCCTAAGGCTGCTGGAGATCCTAAATGGAAGTTCAGTAGTGGGCCGTATCTTTTTGTTATATATGTTGAAATTTAAGCTAAAATGTAAACTCTTGTAACGGCATCCTGGTTTCTGATTTCAGTCTATTTCCGAATTGCATTCTATGTATTTTTAACTTAAAACTTTACTAAGGTAATACATATGATTCCGGAGGAAGCTGATCAGGTTTCTAGAAGATAATGACTTGCTCCTTGGCACCAAGCATGGCTTCTGTTCGGGAAGGAGCGGTTTTGTACAGCTTCCTTAGAATTATGATCGAGTGTTGAAACAACTAATGTATCGCTCACACGTGCATGTGATATGTTTTGATTTTGCAAAGGTCTTTGATAGGGTTGATCAGAAAGGCATTTGATAAGTCTGATAATATATCACAAACTACAGCCTCGACATAGAAAACTGATTGGTAACATAACTTTTTAAATGACAGGAGCAAGACTGTACCAGCCAATAGAGTCCTTTTGGAGGAGACATTAATAACTAGTGGAGTACCTCAGGGAACTGTCTTGGAGCTGCTGCTGTCTGCAGTGCCCCACCTCGGACATACCGTCAGTTATACAGGCAGTCACTCTTACTTACTATGCTTATAACGCAAGAAAATGCAAGCAGTAAGGAATCTTCAAGATGCTAAACTTCTACAGAAAGATCTAGATAACATATACAAATGGGCCAGAGAAAGCAACATGCAATTTAATGCAGGAAATTTCCAAGCCTTCCGCTATCAACCAAAACGAGTGGCAATCCCAGATGTAAACAGAGTACGTGACTTAATATGAGCAATGTTGCATCGTTTCATGCATATATCATCATGAAGATGGCAATGTTCTGGCAAATGGCTAGATAGATTCGAAGTATTTCCAGCATAAGTGTCAAGGATTAGTATCCTTGTCTGTTGAAAGACATTTGTTCTCAGCTATCTCGACTATTGTTCTCAACTATGATCACCTCACAGTGTCGATTCAATTACTGAACATGAGGCAATTTTACGTTACTATGCAAAGAAATTTACGTCAATGAAAAACTTGGACTACTGGCAGAAACTCAAAGAATACAACTCTTTCTCGGGAGCGATGCGGGTGAGACGTGCAATGATATACACGTATAAGATCCTAGAGGGAATGGCACCAAACTTTTGCATCGAGAGTTGTACTAGCCCCCGAACAGGCTGCCACTACGCTGCTCTAAAAGTGGAACTCATTCCTTCTAGAATGAGAACTAGGTACAGCAATAGCTTTGAATTCAAATGCCCGCTTCTATTTAATATGTTGCCCCAAACATCTACCTCCCACGGAGTTGGAGGTAGATGTTTTCAAGAGAAGCACCTTGTGCTTCTGCAGTCCAAGATCCCAGTTGAACCTACATCATTGCATGAAACCTAATCAAAAACTGCAATATAGACTCACATTCACCAAAAAGCAACCGCATAGGAATAGGCATTGGAGATGTGATAGGACTAGCGGTGCGTCAACATTGCTGCAGCCCTTCGGCCAAAGCGCAACACAGAATAAAAGAACATGTGTGTGTTTGTGTGTGTGTGTGTATGTAAATGTACATCTATATATAAGCTTTCATACATACAGTATATGTGTGTATATATGTTTATTTAACAAGATGATATTTCTTATAAATCTAGTGAGTTATCTCTCTCTATAGAATCTTAACGGCAAAGAAATGCTACT
>NC_068982.1:32043341-32044216 GCF_001194135.2 Octopus bimaculoides
TATATATATATATATATATATTAACTGTACGTTTCGTAACATTTTAAAATGCGTATGATACATATGCATGTATGTGACTGTGTGTGCGTATATTTGTAGGCATAGGTAGGTAAGTACTTATGCATATAGATTCTTATTTGCTTATGTACACAGCTAAATACATGATTTTGTGAAGTGTTGAATATTTCTCTTCAATGAGATTTTAATTATTACATTTGTGCATTCATTTTTATTTCAATCTGCAGGCAAGGATTAAATTTGAAAACTTAATATGAATACTATTTAGATATTTCATATGTTTAAGGTGATATAAAATGCATTTTCATATTGATAACTTTTCATTTATGTCCTTTTAATATTTACTTCATATTTTTTTATATCTCTCTAAATGGGTTTTCCACCATATGATTTATTGCTTGAAGCAAGAAATTATGATAAGTTATAATAATTAAAATCTACAATTACTACATAAAAGCAATGGATTCCAAATATATGCAGCAACATTTTTGTTGCTTTTAAATTCTTATTCATCTATAAATAGGATTTTATAAAGTAAATGTTAATAATGTTTTCATTATGCTCACACTTTGATCAAATCTATTTAGTATTATTTTTCTCCACGCTGGAAATTTTGTAGTCGACAATGTAACAACACAAAATACTATATGAGCAAGAAAGAAACAAAGATATAAACAGATGGATAGACAGATAGGGAGAGCGAAAGAGAATATGCATACAAGTGGAAATAAGAAAAAATGAAATAGTTTGTTAATTATAATGTAAGTGAATAAGTGAATATGTGAATATTATATTTAAATGAGAATACATACATACATACATACATACATACATACATATATATATATATATATATA
>NC_068982.1:32044312-32053597 GCF_001194135.2 Octopus bimaculoides
TATACATATATATATACACACACACACGCACACAGAGGGAGAGAGAGAAAGATGAAAAGTTTTTTTTTTATTTTGATTTTGTTAATTGTGAATTAATTGAGTATATCTGTGCTTATAATAATAATAGTTTCAGCGTTGCTTATGCTTATCTACAAATTTACATCAATAATTGCTACATTGCAGTAAATCGCAAAATCTTAATTCCTTAGAATATTAAACTGGATACTAGAATCAGAAAATAAAAAAAAAAATATGCTTTCGGTCAACAATCCTTCACTTCAGAATTCGAGTTGAGTATGAAGATTTTCACAGGAAATGCTTGTAAAGCTTGCTAATACTTGATCAATAACGGCTGTCCTCAAGAACAGGGAGATTTTTAAGATACAGTATAAACAGATAGTGTAATACTAAACTGTTTGAGTATAAAATGTCACATTTGTAATATATATATATATATATTTATCATAAAAGATTCACTCCGTCGGTTACGACGACGAGAGTCCCAGCTAATACGATCAACGGAACAGCTAGCTCGTAAAGTTAACATGCAAGTGGCTGTGCACTCCACAGACACATCTACCCTTAACGTAGTTCTCAGGGAGATTCACAATGACACGTGTGATAAGGCCGGCCCTTTGAAATACAGGTACTACTCACTTTTGACAGCTGAGTGGACTGGGGCAACGTAAAATAAAGTGTTCAGGGACACAACGCGTCACCAGGAATTGAGCCCACGGCCTTACGATCCTGAGCCGAATGCCCTAGCCATTAAGCCACACGCTTTCATATATATATATATGTGTGTGTGTGTGTGTGTGTGTGTGTGTTTCTGTGTGTGTGTGTATAAGTTCTAATTGAGGAAAGTCTTACATAACGGATGCATTTTGTATTATATGTTACGCAAACCTGAAACGTACGTATGGGGCTTAATAAAATATTGCAGCACTTTGGGCTAGTGTTTCCTACTATAGCCCCAGAATGACAAAAGTGTTGTGCGTATTTGGTAGAAAGAAACTGAAAGAACATCGTCGCATATATATGTATATATCTATGTGTGTATATTTGCGTTTGTACACCCGCCACCACATGAAAACCGGTGTTGGTCTTTTCACATCCCCATAATTTAGCGATTTGGCAAAAGAAACTCGATAGAATAAGTAGCAGATTTTTAAAAAAGAATAATCGTTCGATTAATACCTTCTAAGGCGTTACTTCAGCATGGCTAGAGTCCAGTAACTGAATCATAAACGGTGAAAGATAAAGATATTTATATGTGTTGTACAATGTATAGAAATAATATAATGGTTTCAAGTTTTGACACAATGCCGGCAAGTTCGAAGGAGGGTGTAAGTCGGTTACATCAACCCCAGTACTGAACTAGTACTTATTTTTATCAACTCCTCGGCGGAATTTGAACCTAGAACGTAAAGACGGAATTTGAACCCAGAACGTAAAGATGACGAAATGCCGCTAAGCATTGTGCCTGGCGGGTTAATAATTCTGCCAGGCTGGCGCCTTAATAGGAATAATATATTAAAACATATTCGTTTCTGTCATCATTCGACATAGTCTGGTCGTGATGGGGCACTATCTTCAAGGATATAATCGGTATTATTGACATCAATAATTTTATCTCCTTCAGAAAGACGAGAAACAAAGTCGACGCGGCATGATTTGAGCCCTGAAAATAAAGGAGTGCAACCAAATACCATATTCTCTTTTATATTCGAGACTCGAATGATTTTACGGAAGTTACTATATTTAGAAATGTCTTGTGAAATATTTCCCTCCGGTAAACTGTAAACTGGAGCACTTCCCGAGCCTTCTTTTACAAAGCCTCCTCCCCATAAAATTGATTTGGATTGAGCTTGCAAGAGGTATTCAAACACATCGCCCGAATTGTTAATAATAGCAGCGAGATTCTTTAAAATCATTCCATGGTATCTTAAATAATAATGGGATATTGACCAACATAGTCTTAGATTTACAAAATGGCAAAAGGCTATGACTTCCTTTTATCATAAGTCAGCTCGATAACACCTGATCTGGTACAAAGCAGCAACAACAGTTGAAACGAAAACAGCAGCAGCAATAACAGCCGCAAAGATAAAACGCTGTTACTCAGATTTTACCTTCTGTTCCATGTGCTGCTTTGCGATGGACGAAATATATTTATTCAAGAAAATATTTGCTGGATTATAAGAATCGATGAAGATCCTTTTAATGATAGGAAGGAAGTGAAGCAGCAAATAATTCAATGATGACAATGGTGTCACATATGACTTCATTACACTAACAACAGATAGATAATAAACCAGTTATTTATTCCATTTCTTTATTGTGTTTACAGATGATGTATCAAATGAAATAATTTCAACTAATTCCATACTTTTGATAACATATTGCTCCTGCATTCCGGTGCATTCACCTCAATATCTACGCATGTTCATTTCTTCTCTGTATAATTATTCACGTGCATGTACAAAACTAATTTACGGATGTTAAACTGATAATCTGATGAATATTTAAATGAGGTTGTTCATATGGAAATGCATTTTCCTTCCACTTTCTTTCTTGTATATACTTTATATTTATTTATTTCATTATTTATATAATTATATATTTGTTTTCCTGGGGTATTTTTCAAGCCAAATAGGAATATGCATAAATATTTCATTAAATTTTGCTTCTTTTTTTTCTCATCAAACAGTGTTAACATGCAATTCCTCTTGTAAAAGGCCGGGCAATTATTTGAAACATGATAGCCTAAGTACTATCTAAAAAATTTATAATGATATAATTGCTTATTTATTTATTATTTTCATTGATCATTTATTATTGTTAGTAGTTTTATTTTATTATTTTCTTTAAAAATTTCGGGATTAATATGAACGTTCATAGCATTAGATTTTTTTTATTTTTAAATATATTTTCATAATGCTTAATTTTTTCTTCAATTTTAATATTAATGTAAATTATGTTAAACACTTTGAATTTTTATTTTCATGCACGTAATTAAGTCAAATAATTAACGAAACATTTTAATATGATTTATGTTTGTTTTCTTCTGTTTTTGTATTTTTATATTTTACGTATAGCTTGCAGTGTAGTACACCTTTCCTCAGTTGGCTGGAGATTAAAATTCTTTCGTTACCTCCCGAAAATTTCGGTTTCTCCAGTGGTGCTATCTCCGGGTAGCAACATTAATACTATCAAGGTTTCTCCATGTCTTTCTTAGTAAGTCTTTTACTTCCATTATTCAAGCTATCACCACACCAAACTACGTCCTGCTGTAGCCCTTCCATATCTAAGCAGTAGATTTGTTGTTTCACAACAACATTTTCACAAGCATCTTTAAGACCTCTATATTCCAGTCTCCTCATTTCACATGCCCTCTCCTCCATATTTTGCTCCGATTGCAGCTTCAACTCAGCAAACATTTCTTCTCTATCACGTTTATTCTTATTGCAATATGAAAAGGAAAACAGATAAAGAAAAATAAAGAAATAAGGCGGTGAGCTGGCAGAAGCGTTAGCATACCGGACGAAATGCATAGCGGTATTTCGTCTACAGTTACATTCTGAGTTCAAATTCTGCCGAAGTCGTCTTTGCCTTTCATTCTTACGGGGTTGATTAAATAAGTACCAGTTAAGCATTGGGGTCGATGTAATCGACTTTAACCCTTTGTCTGTCCTTGTTTTATCCCTCTTTGTTTAGCCCCTTGTGGGCAATAAAGAATTAAATATGACGAAGGAATACTTCTTTCAAATTTATCTGTACCTAACAGTCATTACCACTATTACGATGTCTGGGGATCATCTCTCCTTTATTTATCATCCTATGTTGTCCTTTATTTTTCTCCCTTTGAAAACTATTTGGCCGCAATTTAGCAAAGGCTTTCAATGTGCTGATTTTTCTCTATTCTTGCTTTAATGCATCATCAATGATACACATTAAGTACTCCCTTAAGTCGTCAGGTATACTTTACAGAAGACGCCCTTCATGCTGCCGGAACACGCTCCAACGATGCATAACTTCCGTACCGATAACAATCAGCAGTCTCCCACAAGCCCATCCACCTAACACTGTCCAGAGTAGCATAACCACATTTTTCTCAGAATAAATCAGAAACATCCCGGCTCCGGTTTTTACAATACACTCCACATGGCATGCTGGTGCTATTATTTATTATTTTAGTTCTTTATGATGAATCATTTGTTATTATATCTTATTTATGATATTTATTTGTTTTCTTTGTTTTCATTATTTCATTACTTTCGTTATATTCATATTTTTTTCTTTCACCTATAAAAATGAAATTATCTATTTCATTCATGTTATGTACTTAGTAAGGTGGCCAAACTATAAAAACATTGATGATTATATGCGTTGTATTGAAGGTAAATATGAAATTAGTGTGCTGAATAATTACAATTAAATTAAGGAAAGAAATGTATGTATAAATGGCTGTAAAAAGTGACATAATTGAAACAAAATTTTATTCCATGCTAATGATAAATAAATATAAGAAATATATATCTTAAATGTTTATATTTCTTCCAGCATGTTTATAATTTTTACTTTGATTATTATTAATTTTAATAATATTTGTGGTTATAAACATGGCATATATCGACTAATGTAACAGTTGTTCGAAATATATATCAGACAATGATGCACTCTATTCTGCTAAGATTTCGTATTCTATCAATGAAACCTAAGAGCTGCTTTATTAACTGCCTTGCTCAACAAGTAATATATAGAGACTGCAAAATTTATAAATAGTAAACCTTAAGACTTAAGGAATAGTGCAATGGTTTGCTTCAACGTTTAGTATGCTAAACGTTTAAAATTGAGATAAATTTACCATGAAAAAGAGAAAAAAATCAAACGCTTTGAGTGGGTACACCATGCCAAATAGGTGAGATATCCCAAACTTATTAATCTTAGTTTTCAACTGATTACCACAAACCAACTTAGTACCTAGTAGTATGTATACTATCTAAATTGAAATCGCATTACTTGGAGAACTGCTTTACATCTAACAAATGATATTGTTAATTTTTTTAGGTGTAAATGTGTCATTTAAATATTTTCACAGTAAAACCTGAATACG
The DNA here is from genome assembly GCF_001194135.2 of Octopus bimaculoides. Classification (NCBI taxonomy): domain Eukaryota; kingdom Metazoa; phylum Mollusca; class Cephalopoda; order Octopoda; family Octopodidae; genus Octopus; species Octopus bimaculoides. Next base: position 32,049,429 of record NC_068982.1, read on the forward strand.
AGGGTTGCACCTGCGCCGCTAGGTGACATTATTCTAGCGGTGGAGTAGTGGGTAACACTTAGTATAGGTACATAGTGGAATTATTCGAGATTATGATAGGACGAGGTTCATGTGTTACGTTGGCTTAGTTGGCCACGTATGTAAGTTATGCTTCCGTAAAAGAAGATGCCACTATCGTACTAAAGACAGAGTGCAGAGTTATCACAACTAAGAGTGACTAGTAAAGTTATATTTCTAATTGAATTTTTTCAAGGCATTTGTATTGTCTTCATTTGGATGCGATATATGATGTCGGTGGGTATTGCAGGAAAACTGTTGCATATATGTCCGCGATTCTTGCCCATGGAACATGGGCATTGTGGACATAATCTTCAAAACAAACTATGAGAAACCTTCTAGGAAGGTTGGGAACTGCTGAACGCTCTTGCATTATTATATTACTAACTACAACGGTTATTGATGTAGATGGTAGAATCCGTACACTATGAGAAAATATTCTGCTACGATTGCTTTGGCTATACATTCTTCAAGATTTGATACAAGTACCCTTTAATGTTACAAGGATGTTTACTTTTAGAACAACCATCTCTTAAAATCTGTGGTATTGAGCTACTTTTATGAATCGAGAATATTAATGGAAATACAATTCGGTAAAAAGGTTATTTCGAAATATGAATATAACAGACAAAATAGGTCTCGTAATCACAATTCTTTTATGCGAAAAAATATTCTCGCAAACTTACTGTAAGATATATTGCTTTAGAGCGGATTCTGAATATTGGTAGAGACGTGATACTATTTTAGTTGTTAGTCTGAAGACTGTGTTTGTGTATGAATTAATTTCACTATTGTACACACACATACGCACACACGCACACACATACACTCACTCTCACACACATACTCACACATACATGTATGTGTATATATATATATATATATATATATATATATATATATATATATATATATATATATATATATATATATATATATATATATGTGTGTGTGTATGTGTGTGTGTGTGTGTGTGTGTGTATATATATACATACATATATATACATGTATATGCGTACATGTATATATACATATAATTACGTACATAACATAAGCATACATATATAAATATGTGTAGTATACATATATGTATATATACATATATATACATATATATACACATATCTATATTTATATATATATATGATATGTTATGAAAGACGGAAAAAATAGAAAGAGGAGTGGAAATAGGAGAGATTCAGTAAGTGAAGATATTTTATTGAAAATCCGAGTAAAAGGTCAGTTATGCAGTAATGAATAAATCGATTAAATTTGTCTCATAGTTCAGATTTTTTCGTTTGTGTTGATATACATAATCAGAGAATTCTAAGTTATATATATATAGATATATATAGTATATAGTATATGTATATACATTTATATGTATGTACATGAATATATATATATTTGTATGCATATGAAGATACATATATAAATACATATGTGTGTGCGTGTATAGATGTGTGTATGTATGTACGTATGTATGTATTCATGCATATATGTTTTATGAGTTTATGTATCTCAGAAAATTCTAAGTATATACATAATTTAGTCTGTTTCCTTTGACAGCATATATTTCGATAAAATGCCTCTGAGATCAAATGACTTTGTTTTTTGCATCTAAAACAATTTAATTGAATTACACCAGCTTTTGTTTTAATAAATCTTTCTAAGGTACAATGTCAATTTTCCACGAGAAAAATAATGATGTCCTCAATAATTGTCTGGCACTATGCAATAATCTAATGTCACTCCCTTTTTCCAACAATAATGTTGTTTTGTCTTACAGAGTTATACTTTTGCTCTAAAATAATTATGGATTTGATGAAATGAGAATGTGTTGTACGCGTAACATTTCTAGGAGCATTGTAACTTGATTTCGATGATACATTTATAGTCTTTCCTGCTTAAAATCGATATTGACTTGCCAGTCAATAACGACTTCATTCAATTAAATAAAGCGACTGTGTTCCAGGGTGTGATGTTGCCAATGATCTAAATCATCTATATTAACAGTTCTTATTTTATTGAACTTTTTATTTCAGTAGCAATATTTTTACTCAAAGGCGGTAATGTATATGACTTTATACAATATTCTATCTTTTACGGATTTTAGTCTATTGAATCATTTGCTTAATTTATTGGATTTCAGCTCTATATAAACATCCGTCTTGACCACATGTGTATATATGTATATACATACATGCTTACATATGTATTTATATCCAAGTATATATATATATATATATAATCTGATCATTCTGAAGCCATATGATTAAACATGTTCACTCAGTCACTATGTAATAACGTGTGAGTAATAATCTCATCTCATATGAATGGCGATATATTTTCCCATGTAAAATTATATCCTAAACAATCTCTAGGAGGCGTATATACATACTTGAATCTTAGTGGCAGCATTTCAATTTCGAATAAGTTCAAAATGCTATTGCATAAAATATAAGTTCAGAGACACTCAAAAGGCATTTGCATGGGATCTATTGAGAAATATATTATGTCACCTACACGCAAATATTAAAATGTTCCTCCGTTGTATTCGTGTACATATGTCTCCTGACAGCTAACAATGAAGTCTAAATTGAATCCAAAAAGGTAATTTTTATCCCACTTTGTATTTATTTATATACCCAGGTTTCTATATTCCTACGTATCAAATACTATTATTAAATTTAAGTAATTGCATATCATTGGAACAGATGTGTTTACAGCTAACTGTTCTTGTTTCTGTTCTAAGTCACTCAACTATGGAGGAAATGTAGAAACTGGTTTTAGCAAATAAAGATGCTCGGACGTGCTCTGAGAATGTTTGAACATGATTTTGTTTTGGTATTTTTCACTAATTTAACCGAAGTGGTCTAGACTATAATGAAGAACAAATGTTTAATATATACCATGAATTTTAATACACAACTTCTCACTAATATTTGATATAGATAAAGCAATGACCTGGCAGAACCGCTAGCATGCTGGGCAAAATGGTTAGCGGCATTTCGTCAATGTTTATGTTCTGAGTTCAAATTTCGACCTTGCCTTTCAGTCTTTCAGAGTCGATAAAATAAACGCCAGTTGAGTACTGGGGTCGATGTAATCGACTTGTTCCCTCCCTATAAATTGTTGGTCGTGTGTCAAAATTTGCACACTACATAAGATATATTTATAAATCTACACTTCTTTGTGATTATTCAAAACCGTTTTCTGGCAAGAATTTAGCATAAACCACAATACAAAAGCATAATTTTTCTCTTGGGTAGTAAATGTAGCAGTATTTCCTTCCTAATCGAAATTTGTCCTGCATTAAGAGGGTGGTGGAGAAGCATTTAAAGAAACTCGTATCAATAACATAATAATTTTCCTGCTTATTCTACCATCCACTACCAGCACCACAAATGTTTTCACTCTAGAAAAAAATAGGTAAACAACGAAACCATTCATCAATTCATTAGCTTCTTAATTGTTTGACTATGACTGCCAAATCAAAAAGATTTAGTCAGATATTGTACCACAACTTCAAACAATTCATATCTTCCCAGACTACGATAAAGCAAAAAATAAAATACTTCCTCTTTAATAAGATCTTCTATTTCCTTTAACTTTCTATGAAATCACTTTCATAATTTCCAGTCATTACTGTTAAACTGTTTCCTCGTATCCACTATTGTCTAGTTTAAAATTATCATAATTTGATGGAGAGTAATTTCTTATTATTATTCGCTTCTTCACAGATCTCTTCTTCAAAGGTTTCAAGTCACTCAACTTGAACAATCTCCAAATTTATTTCCTCCTTAAAAATTACGGTATAAAAGAAATAACATATATGTCCTTCATAATGTTAGACAAAGTGGTGTAGTTATTTCACTGCATTCGTGTGAATACATAAAACAGACATATTATTTATGATTAATACATGAATATGTGTATATACACAGGAGTGACAGTGAATGGAAGCCACAGATCGAGAGAGTAGATAAATAGATCGAAAGACTGATTGATATATAGATACATTTCCACATCTACATAGCTTTACGCATACACACACACATATATATATGCACACACACACACACACACACACATATATATATATATATATA
>NC_068982.1:32053990-32055579 GCF_001194135.2 Octopus bimaculoides
CGATCTGATTGTCACACAAAAAGTCTAAGCTAAGAATATTAGATTTTTTTGTAAGCAAGCTAGGGAATGTGTACGGCAACAACGACAAAAAACGGAGAACATGGTACACAATTACAAATACAAACAACAAGAATATAACAACAGGTCTCTTTCGACTGAGAACGAATCAAATTGAGCCGGCGTGTAGAAGTGACAGCCTAAAGACAGGAACATGGGAGATGGACACAAGAGGTTTTGGCAGTCGGCAATCAGGCCAAGAAAGAATGATCATGGATAGCGGGACACCGATCACGTGGAAGGAGGACAGAGGGTAGGGGGCTGCGAGATTGAAGGAGTAAAAAAACATCAAAGACAAAGAGAAAGGTACAAGGGAGATAAATGAGGAGGAAAAGTGGGAGTTAAAGAAAGAGAGGGCCAAAAAATGTGACAGAGAGAGAGAGAGCGGGGAGCAAGAAAAAGGACAGAGGAAGAAAGTATGAGGTGGAGTAAAAGATAGATTAAAACGGTCGTTCAAAATTTAGATACATACCTACTATAAGGTGAGCACAAGTGTGTACACCGCTATATGCATATATATTCATTCATATAAATATATAGATATCTCTGTCATTCTCCCTCTCTCTCTCTCTCGATATATATGTGTGTTTGTGTGTGTGTGCGTGTGTTTTTGTGTGTGTGTGTTTGTGTGTGTGTGTGTGTGTGTGCGCGTGTGTGTGTATGGCAAATATATAAATACATTTGTCGATATATATTTGCATACATAAATGCACGCATCCTCACGCGCACACATATATGCAGCAAACGTACATATTTACACACACACACACACACACACACACATGCACATACATATATCTGCATGTGTTTTGTTCTTGTTGCTGTTGTTTTCTGTCCAAAATTGTTTTCCAACCCAGTATTGACATGCTATTATTCATAGCTTGATGAGATGTGCTTCGATGTCAACTGCTACAAAAAAGAATTATTATAGTGATGTAAGTAAATATCGAAACACATTGAGTTTTTATGATAACTATTCCAAATATATGTTAAGAGCAGCAGTATCCTGAGTGAGTTAAGTGCGAGAGGCTGAGTAATCCATCGATTGTTGTAATCTGCAGTTTGTAAACAAAATCACCATAACAAGATCTATCACAGAGTTGTTTATTTAAATTACAAACACCGTGCACACGTGAGTTTTCATCAGAGATTGGCAATATATAAGATTTTAAATACAGAGTGTGGCAGAAATCTAATCTAGTGGTGGTCTACATTTAGGAAAGTCTTGTGCATGTCAGCTTCCTCCAGCACGTTCTGTGTGACCTGGAAGAGTACTTAACATCTATTACAGCCGTTAAGTAGATAAATGCAATTTTGGTTGCCGGATATTTGAGATGAATTCTCAAGTGATTTCCCGCTGGCATCTTCAGACATAGGATTTGAACTAAGAATGTAGAGAGCCGGAAGAGATACTGTACAGCATTCCTGCGAGGGCGCCAAAGATTTTCCACACTCCCATCCGCAGAACAATGTGAAATGAAGTGATGACGTGTTGTGTTATATATATATATCTATATATATATATATATATA
>NC_068982.1:32055761-32056411 GCF_001194135.2 Octopus bimaculoides
ATACATATACAAAACACCTAATTACTTACATATATACATATACGTATACACACATATATACATACAGATAAATATATATATATATATATATATATATATATATATATCAAACGTATATATTTAGGAATTAGTGTGTATTTGTGTGCATACATACGTACACACTTGTATTAATAGATACATACATACATATATACATACATATGTACACATATTAAAGTTTGTAAAGAAACGATGGAACAAGCAACTGCACACTAACACAGCAGACACACACACAGCAGACACACATATCCATACAGAGACACTCGTATTTCTAAGCAGATAAAATTTCTCACATTCATAATCAGTAGCTCAAAAAATAAATAAAAAGAATACCGCACTGTTATAAATTAGATATGTATGATAATAAGACCTCTGATAAATTAGAAATGTATGATTATTAGGCCTCCACTGATAATTGGGATGTAACACAGGAAATCTTGAGATCAAAGACTCTGGAATTTCATACGGATATTTATTTTTATACGTTAACAAACAGATTGTGCTGATTTCAGCATATATAGATCTCTATCGTCACATTAACGTTCACTTAACGATTTGGTATAAATACATACATATATATATATATATATATATATATATATATATATATA
>NC_068982.1:32057884-32059110 GCF_001194135.2 Octopus bimaculoides
TATATATATATAGTTATACTATATGTTTACCAAAGAAAGATACGCTCTATATAAACGTTCTTCACACGTTTATTACTATTTTTATTTTATCTTATGTCCATTGTCTGGAATTCTCTCGTCACACATCGGTGAAATCTTCAGCGACTCTTTCCACTCACGTGTCTCACCCTACTCTACTTAGTCTATTCTGTCCGTCTGTGATGTGTATCCTTATCATGAGATATGTGTCAAGCATTGTTGTTGTTGCTGGGTCGGCCCTCTCAAATATCTCCCTGTTAGTAGAGAGTTCATGATTATTCTAATTCATAATAGAATTTAATAATATATATTAATATGTTTTTCTGCAATTCTCTACACTTTTGTTAACACGCTGGATTGATGTTTTTGATCCTTTACTGTGTCTGTGTCTTCCAGGTGTGTTTCCCTATAGCTCCCCGATTTTATTAACATTACCCTTTCTAACTTACATCCCGGCCTACTGTATAATTGTAAATATCTCTCTATCACTTTGTTGGCAATCAACCTTCACCCTGTTCCTAATTTTTTTACTACATGTCATATATGATACGTGTTATAATATTCAGCGATTTCTACGTTCCGTGCTTTACCCTTCTCCCTTCCTTCTTTCTCTTCTTCCTGCTTCTTTATATCACATGGTGGTTTTGTTTCTCTACTTTTTCCTTTTTTGCTTTGCTTTCATTATTCTATCATTAATATTTATATTCATAAAGTTGGTTTCAATTACAATCTAAATTTTAATTTTAGGCATACGTCTATTACATTCTATTTTAATTACTTCTTATTTAAGAGGTGTTTGATCTCATTTATTTCCGCATATCTCTTCGCCCTTACATAGTAAAAGCCTATTTTCGATTCACTTATTTTTTTATATTATTTTAAATTTTATGGTCAATACCCCACAATTTATTTTTAAAAGGAGCTGCCCAATTAGCGTCAAATGCTTATTCATCCAATTGGTATCCATGAACTCTTACATATACTCACAGTTAATAAAAGACTTCTGTTTCAGTTATTGCAACCGTCTAATAAACTGTTACATTAAGCTCTGAGTAACATGTTCTAAAGTCTTTTTCCGGGTTTAGTAAAACAGTGTATATGTATGTATGCATCTATATGTGTGTTTAAGTCTCCATAAAACCCGCGCGTGCACGCACACACACACATGCATATATATGCATATATATATATATATATATATATATATA
>NC_068982.1:32064217-32073113 GCF_001194135.2 Octopus bimaculoides
ATTAGCCACTCTAAGATCCTCTACGAGGTCATTCATTCAGATAGAATTAGCCGCCTAATTTCCATCAGAATTCCTCCAACTATCTTAAAATAAAGACGCAATAGATAATTAATATTTGGGTACATGATACTATGAATAATTGAGATAGATAAATCGATGCTCATAAGTAGAATGACGTTTGAACTTTATTAAGCAACTGCATATGGGGTATAAGGCTTCTCGAACAGATCTGAACTGAGGCTAAACAATAATATCACCTATTTACCGTTTTCTCTTTGTATTGAAAAGACTGAACTGGATTTGTAAATTTCCATTCAGACTTTGTGGTTATTGTTAACATTTCTAATTTAAATAAAACATCTTATTATTAGAAATCATACAGACTTATTTTGGCTCCTTTCTGTCTGAATTGTATACAATATTCATATTTCAAAATTTTAATGTCAGCTTATGTGTTAGAAAGTGAATCATTGGAAAAGTCAGTTTTTACTTTCCAAACAAATGTAGTCTAGCCAGAAGCAAGCATCTTTTTCTTGTCTACTTTTAAATTTGTTTCATTATAGAGCACTTTATTTGCTAAGAGACAATGAAAGTTTTATCCTTATCTTTAAATTCATTATGATTTACTTTATTTTGTGCTTTCTTTTTCTAGAATTTGTGTAAGTTGTTTATAACTAACATTAGGAAAAGTCTTGATTGCAAATGTTATGATCAAATAGTACAATATCTTTTGATTTTAATTGACTAGACAGATTATATTTCTATTCACATGAAATTAACAAATATTTTCATTATATGATATTGTGTCAGGATATATCTTTACATTTCTCTGACTACTATTTCAGTTTTAGCTTGTTTCATCAACTCCTCCGCTTCATTTCATCAAAAGAGACATAATTCACTTTTAAATTAAACATACGTTCTAAAGACGGTGAAAAATGAGGCTGTATGAAATTCCTGCCTTTCCAATTATGCTGTTTTGTTGTTTAACTCATATCATACCTAACTGAACTAACCCATGTTTACAGGCAATAAAACCGAACTCGTCCTTTCAAAAGCCCAGTTTTCTGTATTTAATAATGTAATGTAAAGCGTATGCACGAGTTGTCTCTCTTTATACAAAATATTGAATTGTAACATAATATATTGAACGAAGTCTTTGAATACGGTTTCTATCATTACTTCGTACTGCAGAGTATATAATAGATCTAATACAGGAAACGCTTTAATGAGACATCAATTTGTCCATCGCAAACAAGTCAACACTTACACCCAGATGAATTGCAAATTTTAGCACTCCTGACTAAAGAATGCCATATTTCTTGAAACAACTGACTGATTTAAAGATTGAAGCTACTCGAAAATAAAATGCTAATCGCATGAAATAGCAATATTCTAAGAGATAGCACTAAACCTATTATTACAAATGAATGATAGCATATTAAACATTTTATCTTAGTGAATAGAATTATTCTTGCAAAACTGAGAGCAGAAAGGAGCTAGTTCAACTGTTTCCAATAAGTGTTTTCTTTTTGTGATGGTGGTGGTTGGAGTATTGAATTAACCCCCGTAGAATGGCCTTCAAGAGGTGTATTTTTCGTGGGTGTATAAATCGGATAAATACAATCAATTGTCGATTATTTCTTTCAGTTTTACTAAAACTTGTGGCTTAAGCAGAGGATTTTTTATGCCATTCATTTTAGGACTAACAATCACTCAGTACAAACTTAGACTACAATTGAAGCATTAAAACCTTGCCGAACTGTTATTGCTATGCGAGGTGATTTACTCACTAAACCATTTCAAAGCAAAGTTGTGATAATCAACAATGTAACTCAGTTACCAAAATAATAGAAAAGTTCAAAGTTCAACATTAGGTATGTAGTTACATATAGAGCATAATCCCTCTAAATGAAATTCTTTGTCTGTCTGTTCCCTATACATTCTCAAACGGCTCCACCAAATCAAATCAAATTTTACAAGGTAATATTATTAATCACCGCGAGTGTCAACAAGTAATTTTTTTCATTTGCATTATAACAAAATAACATTTTCTCGAGTATAATCTTTCTATAGTCAAGTATAGTACAGGACATTTTGTATCATGATGACTACGACGACGTCACATTTTGTATATGAGTGTGTGACTGTGACTGTCTATGTAGTCTTGTATATGAGTGTGTAGACTTGTATATGAGTGTGTGATTGTGTGTGTGTGTTTGCGCATTTGTTACGTAAATGTATGTCTGTGTGTGTCTGTCTTAGTATATGCATGTGAGTGTATTTGAGAGTGTATGTGTGTGTCAGTGTATAGCGTGTGTGAGTGTATGTGCGATTGTCAATCACTGTGATGTAAACTGGCTATGTGAAAGAGCTATGCTGGCTCCAACTAATGAAATAGTTAATAAACACTATCATGAACATCAAAAGTTAACAGATACATCAGAAATGACACCAATTCACACAACAGTCGATCAAGATCAGGTTGTTCAATACCCTGTTGAATTTCCGAACATACTGGGATGCTACTGCATAACTTGACACTAAAGCTGAATGCTCCCATTACGTTGCTTAGGAATCTTGATCAACCTCGTCTGTGTAATATAACTTGTGTAATTGTTACTTCCATCAAACCCCATGTCCTACAGGCAACAATTATAATAGGTAGTCACAAAGAAGATAATGTCTTTATTTTAAAATTTCCACTTCCAATTAAGAGGCTTCGGTTTCCAGTCAAATTATGTCATGGTATTTCAATTAACAAATCTCACGATCACTCCCTCAAGGTAGCTGGACCTCATCTCTCTACTACGTTTCTCCCACAGCTAACTTTATGCTGGTTACTCACGAGTTGGAAGCAGCAATAATTTATTCATTTGGACACCGACAAAAAATTACACAATGAATATTGTTTACCCTGGAGTGCTGCAGGATTGATAGATTTTCAATTTTCAATTTTATTATCATTACGATTTAGATATTTTTTAATAAAATATATTTTGAAATAATTATGAAAAAAATATATATCTTCATATTTATTGTTTACTAATCCGAACAACAATGACCCGGGCAACACCGGGTAATTCGGCTAGTTATTTTATATATAAAATGCCATTGATCGAATGTAAAATTTGGGACTGTATTTTATCTCTTAACAGTTGTCAATAGTATTCAAGTTGAATTATCACGAAGTCCCTTAATACCAAATTTCGCTAGCCCAACATCAAACTTTTACACCATTCGCTTTTTGAACACATAACTTACTGTTGCATTTAGTTGAAGATATGCTGTAGTGGATAGCAAATTCTCAAGATAAAAGGTAACCTAATCAAAGAAACTATCGTTGAACCGAATATCTTACCATGGAGATTTTGAGCTGTAGTAACACAAAAATCTAAAACGAAAGCCACAAAACAAACATATTGCAGTTGATGTATCAAAAACTGTCAACATGTATATTCTCGATGCTTTACCAGTCTTTCATTGACTGGTAATTCCATCTAGCATTCATATTTTAGTGAATTCGTTATGATGTTTGCCTATTATCAACTACCACAGGAGATTAAAGGCCGGTCTTACATTGCCTTTTGAGAGAATTGCATTAATATACAAGGCATTTTGTTGGGCTTTATGAAAGCAATGGCATGCTTACGTCGAGTGATGAACCAAATCATCTTAACAAATAATCCTAAGTCTTCTTAGGCATATTTAGATGATACATTTGTACGCAGTAACTCAACTTAAGATCATTATGAAAATTTAGAAACATTTCTGTCATGTATGAATGAAATCTCTCAAAATAATTCTTTCTAATAAAACACGCCTTTTAGGGAAAATAAGTATCAATTTCACCAGTTATTGCATTCAAGGCTACAAAATAGTACCTGTTCCTGATAAAAGATTTTTGCTTTATTAATCAAGGTAATTTTATTAATTACATCTTTCTCTCTGCTTCTTAAAATGATCTTGAAAAATTTAATCGTTTGCTAGTTTATTATTACAAATAGGTGGCTTACGTTTCTGATAAATTGAAACACAATTCTACATTTCCTATTTCAAGACCCGGTCAGTGCTCCAGAAAATTATTTAAATCGTTATACAAAATACTTACCACCAGAAAACTATTAAAATCGTTATATAAAATATTTTCCTCCATACCCTCTTCTATTTGCAATCGTGGCCAACGTATTAGAACTTGCCTTGCCATAAGCATTTTCTCAAGGAGGGTGTCATATTGCTTTTCGCCCCCTGCCCCGTCTTATAGTGAATATCTATATCCTATTGAGAAGGAAGTTGCTCTGGCTGATGAGTAAAACCAGAGTAACTTCGTATTATCGTAACTACTTTCTGGAGAGACGGTTTACTCTCGTTACAGGCAAAGAAAGTAATCGATTTGAGAGTGACAACTCTATAAATAGACAATAAAAAAATGACAGATTGTATGCTTGAGGATGAATTTTCTTTCGTAGTTTCTGATACTTTCTATCGATATGGACATATATGTGATGTCTTGTCTCGAGTGTGTTGTTCTACTCAGCCAGAATGTAATTTTCTTTGAGGTTTTTATCATTGATTGCATAATCAATGTGTTTGAAAATTTCTAAATTATAAGTAGACAATACATCGTTCATGTTCTATTAAAGATATTCGTAAAATATGTTATTATTGGCGAACATACGCTCAACTAAAACCTATTTTGCAATCCTACAGATCAACAGGTCGCAAGGATTTTGGAGCCAAGAAATCCATACCATTCGACGTTATCGAATCTAAATATTTATTATCTCAAAACAAATATCTTTTAATGACAGCTGTTGGATACTCATGTTACCACTTTGCTTTTCTTGCGTTGATATCACGTCTCACATTGCCGTTCGATGTTTTCAAAGAACTACTCTCTAGCTGAAACAGCAGGTTTTATATATTCTACTAAAAGAACAGAATTTGTCTCAATGTGTGTGCCAAAGCTTTAAGGTAATAAGAAAATGTTCATAGCAAAACTATCCCCTATAACCCAGGAGACAATTCTCAACATAATTCGTATATTAACATATAATTCGTACTTGCTAAGCAATGCTACTGAGACACCTCATAGCTGTTTGACTTTTTCTTTAGATACTGTCACTAGTTGGTGTTTTTCTCTTTCTTTCTCCTAATTCATCCTACTTCTATCCATATAAAAACAAAATATTTACGCACATGCCAGAGGGATCGGTTTGTAGAATAGTCTGAGTAACAACAAAATAGTGACAAATTTGCTTATGTTCGAAAAAGTAATGGAGCAGTAGATTTTATAATTTGGTTTTTACTTGCCATCTCAAGGAGAACAGGTTAAAATTTTAGGAAAACAATTTACTACTTATGACTCAATATCACATTTCAATTTCGTTTCTTGTTCTTCATTCATTCAATGATAACACTATTTTCAAGAGAGAGACTCTTTAATTAATGGTGATAGGGAAATTATTTATAGAGTGCTGCTATGCATATCGTGCCTTTTGATGAACTGCGTTGTTCAAAGTGAACTATCAAATCACCGGAAATACTTAATTTATAGCAATATTATTATGTTAAATAATATTAGCGTAAAATCTAATTTCAGATTGGCGTGATAGTATTGCTTTAAACAGTTACTAATTTTACAGTTTCAAAGTTCATTGTTTTTCTGAAGGGACAGTAAATATTGGGATTTCACTTTTCTTTAATACAGTAATACAACACGTAAGGGCAAGTTCGCTGTCTTACTTAAATCGGATATTAAGTTTAAACAGCGCTTGTTATATACAGTCTTGATATGCAGTGTCTATTATCATTATTTCTTACGACTGAGTACATGCATGACCACATTATACAATACACCATTTTAAACTGTAATGTGTAATTCAATGGAGATATGGAAGCTGTAACTTGTCGGTCGAGCGACAGTGTAAAGATTCTATCATCGGTTAATTTCGTACAGGTGTTCACAGATATGAATGAGGGAAACTTGCAACTATCAGAAATCAACACTGGATCGTAGAGTTGGAGTTTTCATTCGAGATATGCCTGCTTCAATTGCATATACAATAAATGCGTTTTCGAAGGTGGTTCTACGTGAATGTTCGATATATGCAAAGCAGCAGCCAGTTATATCTATCTTTATTATGTGACTGCGTGGTTAAATGATAATTGAAAGTCATTGCGCCGCATAATATAAGATGATTAAATATGATTTTTTTTTTAATATCAATCAAATGCTTCAGTTAATTTGATGTCCCTGTGTTGGTCTGATTGCTTTTTGAGGTTATTTGATGTCGGTTATTCAGTGCACATGACGTTTGCATGCCTTTTCTAATGCAGTTGGTTGTGTTCGTGAGCATAGATGAATAGCGTAAGTAGTTAGGTTACTGAAAGCAGAATTGTTACTGCAATATGGATATAACAAGCGAAGAGAGGAAATCATATATGTGTATTAGAGGATGAAGGGTTGTTGAAAATAGAATTTTTAACAGGCTGTTGAAATGTGCTAGTGAGAATGTAATTTCTTGGAGTAACATTGCTGATTTAACTCAGCAACAACGAGAAATCGTTTAGTCCAGGAACACTGATAACTAGTTTTAATAACTAGTTTTAACGTTTCACCTGAAAATTTACAGATTAAATTTGTGTATATCCTGATCCTTATTGAAATAAATTCATATAAATAAATTAAAACGCCCCTGGATTTGTAATTACGATTATGATTAACGTGAGTATTTTTTTTTTTTAATTAGTTTCACATATAACATTTGTCTATATAATTATCATTTCTGAGTTTAAGAAACTCTATATCACTATAGACAAAGCGTATCTTCCCGCTCAACCATGTGTTTTTTTAGGAATTTTAATAGACACCCAAATAGCAGAGTATTCTTACTGTCACAAATATTAAAATGGCATTCAGAGAAAAAGAAAAACGAATTTGAAGAGAATATTGAAGAAAGTAAATATAAACTTGTAGAAAAGAGAGTGAGCTAAAATGCTTTCTAACATTAAATCAACGTAAATTCTGACAGATAAAGCATAAAAGTAATAGGGTCTTCTCAAGAAAAATTTCCGTCCAAAGGAACAAATATTTTTCAGTGTTTGCGTTTTAGTCTTGATAAAGACTATAATTCAGTGATAGAGATAGATAGATAGATAGATAGATAGATAGATAGATAGATAGATAGATAGATAGATAGATAGATAGATAGATAGATAGATAGATAGTGTGCCAAGTCAACAAGTAAGAAGGAAATGAATCGAGAAAAATTAAAAATTGGAGAAATTGGGAGAATAATAAATAATAAATGGTATAGGCAAATATTTTATTCCTGTTTTTCTTCCATCTTCCATCTTCCTTCTTTCTACTAACCTTCATTTTGTTCCGTTTTGCTTTTCCTTTATTACTTGTGCATTAATCTTTTGCAAATTGTATGGTTTCAGCCAGAGATAAAGAGACGCATGGACGGACAGACAGAGAAACGTACGTCGTAAAAGAGAAATATATAATATATAATTAAATTTCTTGATATTTTCTCATAGTTGTTGTTGTTGTTGTTGTTGTTGTTGTTCCACTCTGAATGAGCAAAGCTACAACTACAGATTTTGAGAATAAACAGTCCACCAGGAATTAAATTGTCCAATGCATTCTTTATTTACTTAAAACGGTAGCGTGAAAGTTAAAGAATTAGTTTCCAGCTTCTAGTTGGCCAAATAACGACGTACGGCTATTTAGTTAGCTAGGACTCAGTTCGTAATTGAAAGAGAGAGAGAGTTAGAAAGAGAGAGAGAGATAGAGAGAGAAACTTTCCTATTTACTAGTTATTGCTGAAGAAGACCATTACTAGTTTCCTCAAATCCCGGATTTTATTTAAATTATTTCCGATATTTGTACATATAAAAAATACTGACTTAAATTTCATTCAAATAGCGTTTATATATCTAGGAGAAATTTATTTTCCTTTCTTTTGTTTTTATTCATTGTCGTATTATTTAATATGGTTCCAAATATTTATTCCAGTTATATAAAGGAATCAGAGATGTGTGCATATCGCCATCATCTTAGTTGTACAATAACTACTCAACAAAAATTTGTTCTTTATAAAATATGATTGTATTTTCAACATGCATGCTCTCAGTCTACTTTGATTTGTTGTCTCCCCGTCGATGGAATTAATATGTTACATTCTGTTAAAAGAAAGTATCCTTTGACAATATTTTGCAGACCATCACACAAAGACTGGAGGAAATAAAATTATGCTTCTATTAAGTAACAATCAAATTGAGGGAAAATTCAACAAGTTATACAATAGGTTTCGAGTTCAAGATACCTCGTATTATTCGTTATTAATAGGAAAATGGGAATTTTACTCTTTTAAAAAAAAATTAGGTTTGCAAGTGAGACAAAATAAACTTTTCTGCATGCGTCAATAAATGGGCCTCGAAAGAAATCTAGAATTTCTAAATGTGACTCGTGCAAAATATCGAGATAGCAATAATCTAGCATTGCTGATAAAATGCTATTTCATGAACTGTTCAATGAAAAAGACTACGAATACTCCAGAAGTGTTATTTTTCTCATATGAATTATGATTTATTCTTCTCGCCGATAAACATCTTAGAGACCTAAGGAAATCGAATCAAAAATTCATCAAAATAGCCGACAGTTGAAAATGAGATTAAACTTAGTGATATATTGCTATAGTGAATGTTTCAGTAATGAAGTTGATTAGAAACTCATTCTCTGCAAAACAAAGAGAATGTCCACATCAGAATGAATTATATTATAAAAGTATTTTCGCCTTATGCACTATTTTAATCATCTTTAATAAGTGATACTCTGCCGCAATATTATTCTTGTACTTTCTGCTAAATTATATATATATATATATAT